>NC_135962.1:60482314-60604814 GCF_053455715.1 Rhinoraja longicauda | reverse complement strand
TCTCTCTCTCCCCTCTCTCTCTCTCTCTCTCTCTCTCTCTCTCTCTCTCTCTCTCTCTCTCTCTCTCTCTCTCTCTCTCCCCCCCCCCCCCCTCCCCTCCTCCCTCCCTCCCTCCTCCCTCCCTCCCTCCCTCTCTCCCTCCCCCCTCTCTCCCTCCCCCCCCTCCCCCCCCCCCTCTCCCCCTCTCCCCCCTCTCTCCCTCCCCCTCTCTCCCTCCCCCTCTCTCCCTCCCCCTCTCTCCCTCCCCCTCTCTCCTCCCCCTCTCCTCCCTCCCCCTCTCTCCCTCCCCCTCTCTCCCTCCCTCTCTCTCTCTCTCTCTCTCTCTCTCAAAAATCAGTCTGACATTCTCGGAGGCTGCACATACATTGAATAGTGTTTAAATCATACATTTTTAGCCCACACCCTTGCCACACATTGTGGCCCCCCTGGCATGATATCTCATCCCTTGTTTGAGGAACGTCTCCACCACACTCTGCCCTCCAATGTCCAGCAGCAGAAGGACCCTAGACTGTGGTCCTCCCCCATAGAGCCTTGGTGTTGGCTGCACCAACCTTCAGTGCGTCCCTCAGCACGTACTCCTGCAGTCTGCAGTGGGCCAGTCGGTCACATTGGCGGCAAAAACAAGGAGGCAGATTATTATCTCAATGGTGTCAGATTAAGTAAAGGGAAGTGCAATGAGACCTGGGTGTCCTTGTACACCAGTCACTGAAAGTAAGCGTGCAGATACAGCAGGCAGAGAAGAATGGTACGCTGGCCTTCATAACGAGAGGATTTGAGTATAGGAGTGAAGAGGTCCTCCTGCAGTTCTATAGGGCCCTGATGAGACCACATCTGGAGTATTGTGTGCAGTTTTAGTCTCCTAATTTGAGGAAGGACATCCTTGTAATTGAGGAAGTGCAGCATAGGTTCACGAGATTGATCCCTGGGATGGCGGGACTGTCATATGAGGAAAGATTGGAATGATTGAGCTTGTATTCACTGGAGCTTCGAAGGATGAGAGGGGATCTTATAGAGACGTATAAAATTATAAAAGGACTGGACAAGCTCGATGCAGGAAAAATGTTCCCAATGTTGGGGGCGTCCAGAACCAGGGTCAACAGTCTAAGAATAAAGGGGAGGCCGTTTAAAACTGAGGGGAGAAGAAACTTTTTCACGCAGAGAGTTGTGAATTTGTGGAATTCTCTGCCACAGAAGGCAGTGGAGGCCAATTCACTGGATGGATTTAAAAGGGAATTAGATAGAGCTCTAGGGACTAGTGGAATCAAGGGATATGGGGAGAAGGCAGGCACGGGTTACTGATTATGGATGATCAGCCATGATCACAATGAATGGCGGTGCTGGCTCGAAGGGCCAAATGGCCTCCTCCTGCACCTATTTTCTATGTTTCTGTGTAACATTCCCCTCTCTGAAATCTCGCTCTGGTGGGAGGTCAACAAAGCTCGGGCAGACCTGGGTGTGCTGTGTTCCATCAGAACTGCACTGGCTGTAAACTGCTGTAGCGAAGTTGCGATAGACCCTGTGAAACTGAACACTCCCTTTTGAGAGTTGGTGGGAAGGCTACATTGGGCTGCCTCTCCGCTTTTCTATATTAAGAATGGCCTTGATCTGTGCAGGCTAACTTGGCACGGCTTCAATCTAACGGGCCCCAAAGCTGAATACCAGGGAAATAAGGGAAATAAGGGAAATAATGAATTTTACTTATTTACAAAAGAATTCCACTTCAAAATGTAATTTTTAATGTTTGAAGTACTGAAGCATTCTTCTACAATGCTAATGGAATCCACATTTTGATTTAAAATTGTACTGATTTTACTGATTTAATCATAATGACACCGAATTTCATGGGAACACAAGTTGTCTGGTGTTTTTCCCAGAGTGTGTCTTACCAGGAATCATATCCCCCCCGGGGCAGGTTATGTGGAGCGTAGCAGTTTTTGAAGAGCCCTGTTCTACAGAGCTGGGCTATATTTAACACAGGGGTCACAGTGGGAGAGCTGAAGTCAAGTTTATTTGTCACATATACACATACAAGATGTGCAGTGAAATGAAAGTGGCAACGCCTGCGGATTGTGCTAAAACTACAATCAGAATGGAAATAAAACAATTTAAAAAAAGACACAACACAAAAAATAAATTAATACAGTAAATTAGTCCCTGGTGATATAAGTGGGAAGAAACTCCGTCTCATCCTCTCTGTTTTCACAGCGTGACAGCGGAGGCGTTTGCCTGACCGTAGCAGCTGGAACAGTTCGTTGCTGGGGTGGTAGGGGTCCCCCATAATGTTGCTTGCTCTGGATCAATGCACTACTCTCTGCAGGGCCTTCCTGTCCTGGGCAGAGCTGTTCCCAAACCAGATTGTGATGTTTCCGGACAAGATGCTTTCTACAGCCCCAGAGTAGAAGCACTGAAGGATCCTCAGAGACACTCTGAATTTCCTCAGCTGTCTAAGGTGGTAAAGGCGCTGCTTTGCCTTACTCACCAGTGCGGCAACGTGTGTTGTTCATGTCAGATCCTCTGTGATGTGGACTCGCAGGTATTTAAAGCTGCTCACCTTATCCACAGTAGACCCATTTATCTCCAGTGGCGTGTACGTCCTCGGATGTTGAGCCCTTCTAAAGTCCACAATCAGCTCCTTAGTTTTAGTGACATTCAAGAGGAGGCTATTGTCCTGACACCAGAGTGCCAGATCAGCCACCTCCTCCCGGTAGGCCTTCTCATCGTTGTCGGAGATCCGGCCCACCACCACAGTGTCATCAGCAAACTTGATGATGGTGCTGAACCCGGCCCCACAGTCATGTGTGTGCAGGGAGTACAGTAGGGGGCTAAGGACGCAACCCTGGGGGGATCCTGTGTTCAGGGTGAGGGGATTAGATGTGTGTCTCCCCATCTTGACCACTTGGGGCCTGGCGGTGAGAAAGTGGTTTGGTATTCCACGCTTGCTGTCAGCGTGGGCCTAACGTGACCTGCACATTCTCGCCCAACTTGCCCGCCCGCCTCTGGAACGCCCCTCTATCCGAGCAGGACTCCTGCTGCTGAGTTTTAATGCACATAATTCATAAGTTCACGGTACAGGCGAAGACAGCTGGTTGCAGTTTGAGATAAAAGTACTCCTGATTTATTTTTTACAGCCTATGAATAAACCAACAGTGACTAAATGAAAGGGCGTGAATTTTCTGCTGTGGAAAGTTCAGACTTTCTGAAGAAGGGGTCTTGACCCAAAATGTCACCTATTCCTTTTCTCCAGAGATGCTGGCTGACCCACTCACTTACTCCAGCTTTTTGTGCCCGTCTTTCGGTTTAAACCGTTTCTTCCCTGGACAAAGTTCAGCCTAAATTGCGCTTCAAATTGTGCTGTGTAGTTTACAACTCGAGCCTCCACAGAAGAAGCACTTTTGTGTAATTTCAAACATTAAGCCTGCTTCACACAAGCCAGTCCAGCAACACAAAAGAACCTGTTTTCTTTCCTTTTTTATCTCTCCCCCCCACGTTCTATTACAAATTGTCCCTTGGTGTTTTACGGATCTGATGTGGTTTTATTAACGCAGCTAAATATATTTATCACCAAAAATAATCGTTTAATGTGGTGTGTGATCCTTCACCATCACCCGCCTATATTTAAAACAACTAAACCGTTTGTGCCTGGCAGCCGACTGGCAGGGATTTGTTCACATCGCGAGAGGGAACTCGGCCTCACTGGTGTCCAAGTGCTGGGAGCGTGCAGTCATTTCCATTTGGTCTGCTTTCAGCATTGCATTTCACGGAAGCACAGAGCTCTCTTGCTGAGAGTTGTGGATGCAGCCCGTTCCACCAGGCAAACCAACCTCCCTTCCATTGACTGCATCTACACCTCACGCTGCCTCGGCAAGGCCAGCAGCATCCTCAAGGACCCGGTCACTTCCTATGTAGGAAAAAAACTGCAGATGCTGGTTAAAATCAAAGGTAGACACAAAATGGTGGAGTAACTTAGACAATAGACAATAGGTGCAGGAGGAGGCCATACAGCCCTTCGAGCCAGCACCACCATTCAATGTGATCATAGCTGATCATTCACAATCAGTAACCCGTTCCTGTCTTCTCCCCATACCCCCTGACTCTGCTATCCTTAAGAGCTCTATCTAGCTCTCTCTTGAATACATTCAGAGAATTGGCCTCCACTGCCTTCTGAGGCAGAGAATTCCACAGATTCACAACTCTCTGACTGAAAAAGTTTTTCCTCATCTCAGTTCTAAATGGCCGACCCCTTATTCTTAAACTGTGGCCCCTGGTTCTGGACTCCCCCAACATTGGGAACATGTTTCCTGCCTCTAACGTGTCCAACCCCTTAATAATCTTATATGTTTCGATAAGATCTCCACTCATCCTTCTAAATTCCAGTGTATACAAGCCTAGTCGATCCAGTCTTTCAACATACGACAGTCCCGCCATTCCGGGAATTAACCTAGTAAATCTACGCTGCACGCCCTCAATAACTTATCTCGGGAGATGCTGCCTGACCCGCTGAGTTACTCCAGTATTTTGTGTCTTACCCCCAGTCACTTCCTCTTCTCCCCTCTTCCATCAGGCAAGAGGTACAGAAGTGTGAAAACGCACACCTCCAGATTCAGGGACAGTTTCTTCCCAGCTGTTATCAGGCAACTGAACCGTCCTATCAACAACTTGAGAGCGGTCCCGAGCTACTCATTGCAGACCTTCAAACTATCTTTAACTGGACTTTCCGGGTCTTTATCTCGCACTAAATGTTATTCCCTTTATCATGTGACTGTACACTGTGGATGGCTTGATTGTAATCACGTGCAGTCTTTTCGCTGACTGGATAGCACAGAGTTAGATGGATCTAGGGGCTGGCGGAATCAAGGCATATGGGGAGAAGGCTGATTGTGGATGATCAGCCATGATCACAATGAATGGCGGTGCTGGCTCGAAGGGCCACATGGCCTCCTCCTGCACCGATTGTCTGTTGTCTATTGTCAGCCATGATCATAATGAATGGCGGTGCTGGCTCGAAGGGCCACATGGCCTCCTCCTGCACCTATTTTCTATGTTTCTATGTAATAAAAATAGTTGTTTCACTTGACCTCATGTACACTGTACCAGATAGGCGACGTTTCGTGTCGAGACCCTTCTCCAGACTGTCTGAAGAAGGGTCTCGATTCGAAATGTCACCTCTTTATTTTCTCCAGAGATGCTGCCTGACCCACTGAATTACTCCAGCACTCTGTGTTTACCAGACTATTAGTGTTTGATTTAAATTTCAGACAGTTTTCAGACATCACACAAATGCAGTATGTGCTGCCTGATGGTGAGCAGCTCGACGCGATCATTAACAAACCCTCCATTGATGTGGATATAGGTTGCATTGAGCCTTTATATTCCTGATGGCCTATGGAATTACTGATTGCTTGCTTCCTAACATGATTTAATAATACTCAACTTGATCTCATTGTCCAGATGCAAATGCATTAAAATCAACCACTCATGAGATTGATTTGTGGGAGCTTTGCAAAGCTGTTCTCTGGCGTCTGTGAATCAGATAACTAGACTCAGTGATTCATGCTTCAATGTCTGTAAAGTGCTCCCTCTGATTCTTTCCTTAGTTTCTTCTCTCTTGCTGGCAGAGGGTTTTGCAGGTGATATTGTCCTGTACATTTAGGGTCGGCAACTGTCCCGTATTAGCCGGGACATCCCACATTTTGGGCTAAATTGGTTTGTCCCGTACTGGACCGCCCTTGTCCCATATTAGGCCCGGGGGGTGCTGTAGGTCTGGAAACTGTAGGCCCAGGCGACGCTGTAGGCCTGGACAGTGTAGGCCTGGACAGTGTAGGCCCCGACAGTGTAGGCCCCGACAGTATAGGCCTGGACAGTGTAGGCCCCGACAGTATAGGCCCGGACAGTGTAGGCCCCGACAGTGTAGGCCCCGACAGTATAGGCCCCGACAGTGTAGGCCCCGACAGTGTAGGCCCGGACAGTGTAGGCCCCGAGAGTATAGGCCCCGACAGTATAGGCCCGGACAGTGTAGGCCCCGACAGTATAGGCCCCGACAGTATAGGCCCCGACAGTGTAGGCCCCGACAGTGTAGGCCCCGACCGTATAGGCCCCGACAGTGTAGGCCCGGACAGTGTAGGCCCCGACAGTATAGGCCCCGACAGTATAGGCCCGGACAGTGTAGGCCCCGACAGTATAGGCCCGGACAGTGTAGGCCCCGACAGTATAGGCCCCGACAGTGTAGGCCCGGACAGTGTAGGCCCCGACAGTATAGGCCCCGACAGTGTAGGCCCGGACAGTGTAGGCCCCGACAGTATAGGCCCCGACAGTGTAGGCCCGGACAGTGTAGGCCCCGACAGTATAGGCCCGGACAGTGTAGGCTCCGACAGTGTAGGCCCCGACAGTATAGGCCCCGACAGTATAGGCCCCGACAGTATAGGCCCGGACAGTGTAGGCCCCGACAGTGTAGGCCCCGACAGTATAGGCCTGGACAGTATAGGCCCGGACAGTGTAGGCCCCGACAGTATAGGCCCGGGCAGTATAGGCCCGGACAGTGTAGGCCTGGACAGTATAGGCCCGGAGGCCCAGGCGCCGCCTAACGGAGGTTGCGTAGCAACCCGCCTCCCGGCCCAGGCGGCCATCATTGGTGGAGCGGGAGCACGTGGCCGCTGGCTGGGTGAGGTCACGTGGGGCGCGGGGCGGTGACGTCACCTTTTGTCCCGTATTTGGGAATGAGAGTTTTGTCAACCCCATGTACATTGCACATTTGCCACCGTGCACACGGGCTGCTTACCTTCATCGGTCTGGGCGTTGAGTATAACGGTTGGTAAGGAGATACGACGAACTTTAGACTTTAGAGATACAGTGTGAAAGCAGGCCCTTCGGCCAATCAAGTCCACACCGACCAGAGATCTCCCCATACACCAGCCGTATCCCACACACTAGCGACAGTTTACCAATTACAGAGGCCAGCTAACTAATGTTCCCGCACATCCTTGATGTGTGGGAGGAAACTGGAGCACCCGGAGAAAAGCCAGGCGTTCATGAGGAGAAGAGACAGCAGCCATAGTCAGGATCGACCCCGGGTCTCTGGCGCTGTGAGGCAGTAACTCTGCCCTTGAACTGGAGACGCTGGACACTAAGTGCTGGAGTAACTCAGCGGGTCAGGCAGCATCTGTGGGGAGCATGGATAGGTGACGTTTCACAGAGTGCTGGAGTAACTCAGCGGGTCAGGCAGCATCTGTGGGGAGCATGGATAGGTGACGTTTCACAGAGTGCTGGAGTAACTCAGCGGGTCAGGCAGCATCTGTGGGGAGCATGGATAGGTGACGTTTCACAGAGTGCTGGAGTAACTCAGCGGGTCAGGCAGCATCTGTGGGGAGCATGGATAGGTGACGTTTTGGATAAAACTGTGCCCAGGCCGCATTTGGAGTATTGCGTGCAATTCTGGTCGGCCCATTACAGGAAGGTAGTGACTTTGGAGAGGGAGCAGATGAGGTTCACAAAGGCCACCATTTTGGTCACTTCTGCTATAGGAAGGATGTTGTTAAGCTAGACGTTGTTAAGCGCAGAGAAGATTTACAAGGATGTTGCCAGGACTCAAGGGCATGAGCTACAGGAAGAGGTTGGGCAGGTTGGGACTTTATTCCTTGGAGTGCAGGAGGATGAGGGGTGATCTTATAGAGGTGTGTAAAATCATGAGGGGAATAGGTAGATGCAGAGTCCTTTTCCAAGAGGGGGAATCCAGAGGACATGGGTTTAAAGTGTGACAGGAAAGATTTAATAGGAATCTGAGGGGCAACCTTTTCCACACAGAAAGCGGTGGGTGTATGGAACGAGCTGCCAGTCAGTAGGTGTGGCAGGTTCTATCACAATGTTTAAAAGACACTTGGATAGGTACATGGATAGGAAGGATTTGGAGGGATCTGGGCCAAACGCGGGCTGGTGGGACTAGTGTAGATGGGATATCTTGGTTGGCATGGGCAAGTTGGGCCTCTGTGGACATTTCTGTGCTGTGTTACTCCACAACCTGTTTATTGTCCCCTACAGTGGTTACAAGATAACCCAGTAATTAAATGCTGAGAGGAAGAGGTCAATGGGATTATTGGAATAGCATCGCCCAGTCTGCTGTCGTGCTGCTCTTGCTGCTCTTGCTGCTGTCAGTGGGACATGCCCTGAGACTGGAATCAAATACACTACAAACCTGCTGGATCTCATGGTTGCCAACCATTTCACCTCCCCTTCCTATTCCCACACTGACCTGTCTGTCCTGGGCCTCCTCCATTACCAGAGTAAGGCCACACACAAACCAAGGGAACAGCACCTCATATTCCCCTTGGGTAGCTCACAACCCAACCCTCCTTATGAGAATAAGGATTTAAGTTTAAGAATAAGGGGTAGGCCATTTAGAACGGAGGGAGATGAGGAAAAACATTTTCAGTCAGAGAGTTGTGAATCTGTGGAATTCTCTGCCTCAGAAGGCAGTGGAGGCCAATTCTTTGAATGCATTCAAGAGAGAGCTAGACAGAGCTCTTAAGGATAGCGGAGTCAGGGGGTATGGGGAGAAGGCAGGAACGGGGTACTGATAACAGGTATAACAGAGCTTTATTTGTCGTTCGGTACCGAAGTACCGAACGAAACTACATAGCAGTCATAGAAGAAAAAAAAAAAGAACACAAGACACATAACCCCAACACAAACGTCCATCACAGTGACTCCAAACACCCCTCACTGTGATGGAGGCAACAAAACTTCCCCTCTCCTCCCCACGCCCACGGACAGACAGCTCGTCCCCGACCGACCCGCACAGTCCCCGCACCGGGCGCTGAAACGTCTCGCGGCCGAACCGGGCGATGAAAGGCCCGCGACCAAGCCTTGCGCAGCTAAGTCCCGTGGTCGAGCCGCACCGGGCGATGTTAAGCCCCGCAGCCGAGCCGCACCAGCGATGAAAAGTCCCGCAGCCGAGCCGCACCGGGCGATGTCAAGTCCCGCAGCCGAGCCGCACCAGCGATGAAAAGTCCCGCAGCCGAGCTGCACCGGGCGATGTTAAGCCCCGCAGCCGAGCTGCACCGGGCGGTGTTAAGCCCCGCAGCCGAGCTGCACCGGGCACTGTTGAGTCCAGCGGCCAAGCCGCACCGGGCGATGTAAAGTCCAGCGGCCAAGCCGCAGCGGGCGATGTAAAGTCCAGCGGCCAAGCCGCACCGGGCGCAGCCGAGCCGCACCCCGCGCCGTGAGGAAGAGAAAAGTTCCCCCACCCACCCACACCACCACCCCCTCCCACACATACACAACCAAAAAAAATATATAAAAACCATCCCAACACCGACACACAACAAAAAAAGGGAAAAAAAAGACGGACAGACTGCTAGTCAGCCGCCGCCACAAGTATGATCAGCCATGATCACATTGAATGGCGGTGCTGGCTCGAAGGGCCGAATGGCCTCCTGCTGCACCTATTGTCTATTGAACGTTGAATTCTCTAATTTTAGGTAGCTCCCTCCCCCTCCCTCCTCCTCTCCCCCTTCCTCCACTAAAAGTCAGTAAACCAGTTCCACAGTTTGTAAAGAAGAATCCCAGCCAACAACCTGTCTATTTGGGAACCTCCTTGCCCGGGGTCATCTGTTGGCGGTCCTGGTTTGTCCAGTTTGTTTTCTTGCTTCCATTTTCTCTCTCCCCCCCCCACCACACTACAATCAGTCTGAAGAAGGGTCCCGACCTGAGACGTCACCTATCCGTGTTATCCTCCTGAGATGCTGCCTGACCCGCAGAGTTACTCCCCCGTTTAGTGTCTGCCCCGTGATTGAATGCTCTTTCACAGCGGAAAGAATAGTGGGATCTGGGTGCGGCACAAAAGGCAGCTGGTGTCTGGGGCTTAAACCATCCATCCCACTTCACTAGAAAGGGCACCTAAATTGGACACAACCACATCTGACTTAGTTGGACTCACGGACAGGAAGAGTAGAGCGGCTAACTTTAAATTGCATTTGCTTTGATTGCACACAGTACATGTGTCATAATGTGTGGAATGCTAATGGTATTTGCTGTCTGGGGGGGCGGGCGGGGGGGGGGGTTAGTAATACTTGATTATGCTTACCACCTGGATCCAGTCCAGTCTCAATCTTATTAACAACTGTTTATTAGGTTGCCGCATGTTTGTCATTCCCATACATACTGCACTACGCGTATTTGCTCAATCTACCCTTCCTTCCCCCCACTTGCTTTCTGAGCTCCATTGACTCTGTGTCTTTCAGCACAATACAATACAATATAATACAATACAATACAATACAATATATCTTTATTGTCATTGTACAGGGGGGTACAACGAGATTGGGAATGCGCCTCCCATACGATGCAATAAATTAATTAGCTAGTCATTATTAATTTAAACAACCCAATGAAACAAATGAGAACAGTTTTAAAACAGAATAAAGTGCAAGTAGATCTGTGCCGGTTCACTGTGCGATGTGACCATCCGGCTCAGCAGGACCGGTTCATGGCAGCTATGGCCCTGGGGATGAAGCTGTTCCTGAGTCTGGAGGTGCGGGCGTAGAAGGCCTTGTATCGTCTGCCCGATGGAAGGAGTTCGAACAGACTGTTGCAGGGGTGTGAAGAGTCTTTGTGGATGCTGGTGGCTTTTCTGAGGCATCGTGTGTTGTAGATGCCCTCCAAGGCTGGTAGCTGTGTTCCGATGGTCCTCTGAGCTCTATGGACTACCCGCTGAAGAGCTTTCCTCTCTGCCTCCGTGCAGCTGAGGTACCACACACGGATGCCATGTCATTATGCACATCTTTCTATTCCTTCTGAGGCCCTTACTTTTTCAATCCAGTTTGTTGTTTCTGTTCTATTCTTGAGTCAAGAATGTTTAGTTTACAGACATAACATGGAATATTAAGATATAGATTAATCTTATGGATATATGATATAGATGTACATTAAGATATAACACAGAAAATAGGTGCAGGAGGAGGCCATTTGGCCCTTCGAGCCAGCACGGCCATTCATTGTGATCATGGCAGATCATCCACAATCAGTAACACGTGCCTGCCTTCTCCCCATATCCCTTGATTCCACTAGCCCCTAGAGCTCTATCTAACTCTCTTTTGTGGCAGAGAATTCCACAAATTCACAACTCTCTGGGTGAAAAAGTTTTTTCTCATCTCAGTTTTAAATGGCCTCAGCTTTATTCTTAGACTGTGGCCCCTGGTTCTGGACTCCCCCAACATTGGGAAAATTTTTCCTGCATTATTAAGATATAGATTAATCTTATAGATATCAGATATAGATATACAATAAGATATAACATATTTAGGCCCACCGAGTCCACGCTGATACCAAGTTCAGGCTGGAAAGGGTTCAGAGAAGATTTACGAGGATGTTGCCAGGACTAGAGGGTGTGAGCTACAGGGAGAGGTTGGGTAGGCTGGGTCTCTATTCCATGGAGCGCCGGAGGATGAGGGGAGATCTTATAGAGGTGTACAAAATCATGAGAGGAATAGTTCGGGTAGACGCACAGAGTCTCTTGCCCAGAGTAGGGGAATCGAGGGCCAGAGGACACAGGTTTAAGGAGAAGGGGAAAAGATTTAATAGGAATCTGAAGGGTGATTTTTTCACACAGAGGGTGGTGGGTGTATAGAACAAGCTGCCAGAGGAGGTAGTTGAGGCAGGGACTATCCCATCGTTTAAGAAACAGACAGGTACATGGATAGGATAAGTTTGGAGGGATATGGACCAAACGCAGGCAGGTGGGACTAGTGTAGCTGGAACATGTTGGCCGGTGTGGGCAAGTTAGGCTGAAGGGCCTGTTTCCACACTGTATCACTCTATGACTCTATGAAGGGCCTGTTTCCACACTGTATCACTGTATCACTCTATGACTCTATGAAGGGCCTGTTTCCACACTGTATCACTCTATGACTCTATGAAGGGCCTGTTTCCACACTGTATCACTCTGTGACTCTATGAAGGGCCTGTTTCCACACTGTATCACTCTATGACTATGACCATGGATACCCGTTCACACGAGCATGTTATCCCACTTTGTTTTCCACTCTACACACTCGGGGCAATTTACAAAGTCCAAATACCCTAAAGCAGACCCGCCATCACGTCTTTGGGCTGTGGGGGGAAACCGGAGTACCTGGAGGAAACCCACGCAGTCACATGGACAATGTGCAAACTCCATACAGACAGCACTCGAGGTCAGGACGGAACCCGGGTCTCTGGCGCTGTGAGGCAGCAGCTCTACCCGCTGCACCACCGTACCGGCCTAACTGTTCCATGTAGCAACAACGGAACAATTACATTCACGGAGCAGCATAACTGGCCAGTCAACACTGCATGCATAGATAATATACAATGCATAATAAACAAAAATTCAATACATTAATAACTCCGATACCAGAGTAGGGGAATCGAGAACCGGGCGATACAGTGAGGGGGAAAGATTTAATGGCAACCTGAAGGGTAACTTTTGTACACAAAGGATGGTGGGTGTATGGGACAAGCTGCCGGAGGAGCTCGAGGGCAGAGTTTGAAGGTGAGAGGAGCTAAGTGTACAAGAGATGTAGGGGGCAACATTTTGTACACGGGGTGGTGGGGGCTTGGAACGTGCTGCCAGTGGTGTTGGCTGGAGGCAGATGCGATAGTGTTATTAAGCAGACTGCCAACTGCCTATGTCCATCCAGCTTCACATACTGCTGTGGCCTGTTCTGGCTTGCTACCCTCCTCTTCCATCAGTCTGAAGAAGAACGGTGCCGACCCGAAACTTGCCTGTCCATTCTCTCCTCAGATACTGCCTGACCCACTGAGTTCCCCCAGCACTTTGTGTTTGCTCAAGATTCCAGCAAAGGCAGTTCTGTGCCTGGACAGGTGCTCCCCGATTTACGATGCTTCCACTTGCGATGTTTCGGCTTCGCGATGGTGCAAACGGCAACGATCCGTAGCAAGCTGCGGCCCGCTAACGGCCTCGTGATCACGTGTATTCAATGGCGGCACAGTGGCGCAGCGGTAGAGTTGCTGCCTTACAGCAAATGCAGCGCCGGAGACTCAGGTTCGATCCCGACTACGGGCGCCGTCTGTACGGAGTTTGTACGTTCTCCCCGTGACCTGCATGGGTTTTCTCCGGGATCTTCGGTTTCCTCCCACATTCCAAAGACGTACAGGTTTGTAGGTTAATTGACTGCGTAAATGTAAAAAATGTCCCTAGTGTGTGTAGGATAGTGTTAGTGTGCGAGGATCACTGGGCGGCGCGGACTCGGTGGGCCGAAGGGCCTGTTCCCGCGCTGTATCTCTAAATCTAAATCTAAAATCAATGCATTTTGACGTACGATATTTTTGGTTTACGATGAGTTTCTCGTAGCGGAACCCCATCGTAAGTTGAGGAGCACCTGATTGTCTGAGTGTGAATAAAGGTCCCGACCTTAAAGATTGCCTGCTTCTGTTACTCCAGTGATGCTGCCTGGCCTGATGACGTACCCCAGCACTTTGGGTCTCTCTCTGCATTGCTGTGTCACATGTACTGAGAGAACAGTAAAAAACTTTGTGTGCTATCCAAACAAATCAACACTATGCACGAGTACCTTCAATCTGCACACAAGTACAACAGGTAGTGCTGAGAAAAATACCAGAGTGCAGAATATAGTGTTACAGCTACAGAGAAAGTGCAGATTAAAACAAGAGCAAGTCTGCAATGAGGTAGGTGATTGGGTGATCGGGACCACACCTTCGTTTATGGGAGGACCTTTCAGTAGGCAGTACAGATACATGATAAGGGAATAACGTTTAGTGCAAAGTAAAGCCAGCAAAGTCGCACTCTCCTTGATCAGACTTTGCTGGCTTTACCTTGCACTAAACGTTATTCCCTTATCATGTATCTGTACACTGTAAATGGCTCGGTTGTAATCACGTATTGTCTTTCCGCTGACTGGTTAGCACGCAACAAAAGCTTTTCACTGTACCCCGGTACACGTGACAATAAACTAAACTGAGCTGAAACTGAACTGGACTAGTCTGATAACGGCAGGGGAACTAGCTGTTCCTGAGTCTGGTGGTACATGCTCTCAAGCTTCTGTACCTTCTGCCCGAAGGGTGGGGGGTAGAAGAGGGGATGACGGGGGTGTGACTAGCCCCTGATTATGTGTGGGAAAGAACCGCAGATGCTGGTTTAAAGCAAAGGTGGACACAAAATACAAAATTCTTCAGTCTGAAGAAGACTCTCCAGAAATGCAAGGTGGCGCAGCGGTAGAGTTGCTGCCTTACAGCGAATGCAGCGCCGGAGACCCGGGTTCCATCCCGACTATGGGTGCTGTCTGTACGGAGTTTGTACGTTCTCCCCGTGACCTGCGTGGGTTTTCTCCGAGATCTTCGGTTTCCTCCCACACTCCAAAGACATACAGGTTTGAAGGTAAATTGGCTTGGTAAATGTAAAAATTGTCCCTAGTGGGTGTAGGACAGTATTTCTCCATCGTTGCTCCCACCCTATGGAACTCACTACCCCAAAACGTTAGAGACTCCTCCACACTCACCACATTCAAAACATTGCTGAAGTCTCACCTGTTCAGTACTGCCTTCAACCACTGAAGGTCACCTCACCTTCTGTCTCCTTTCTCTGTTCGTTTATTTATTTACTTATTTATCTATTTATTAATTTCCCTATGTTCTCTAAATCTCTGTAAAGCGTCTTTGAGTATATGAAAAGTGCTATATAAATAAAATACATTATTATTATTATTATTATTAATGTGCGGGGATCGCTGGTCGGCGCGGACATGGTGGGCCGAAAGGGCCTGTTTCCGCACTAAACTAAAAAAGATGCTGCCTCCAGCATTTAGTGTCTACCCGTGGGCCCTGATTATGTCGGCTGCTTTCTTGCGGTGGTGTGTAGTGGAGATGGAGTCAGTGAGGTGGAGGCTGGTCGGTCTGATGCATCACATGCCACTGATCTGAAACACTCCACTCCACTCGCTCTCTCTCAGGGTGAAAGTACTCTGCTGATATTTCTGATTTTATCCTGTTGAAGTAGACTGATAGAGAAGATTATTAAAATCCATACTCGTGTTTTAAACAGTGTTGGTTTCACATGTTGTGCTTGTGTGCAAAAGTGCTGAGTATAAGAGACAGATGTCTTTCCATTAATGCACTCTTGACCTAATTGGATCTAATCCCACCTCGTTATAGTTCTTAGAACTGTTTATTTTATTTATTCTGCTGTTGGCGCAGTGAATCACTCCATTTATGTCATGGCCAAAGCAGTAGCTTCTCTCTCAATGCCGGCTTCCAGTCTTCGGCTGATTTCTGAACCATTTCAGCTTAACTTTTGTAATTACACTGTGATGTGAACCACTTGATTAGGTTCCAGCATATTAATCATTCTGACATTGACCACTGATTAACTCCCGCCTCTCTGGCCAGCTGTGCTAACATCCCTTTCAGGGGGCACGTCTCCGACAAGAAGTCAGAGTCATAGAGTCATACAGCGTGGAAACAGGCCCATTGGCCCAACTTGCCCATGCAGACCGACATGCCCCATCTACCCTGGTCCCACCTGCCTGCGTTTGGTCCACATCCCTCCAAACCTGTCCTATCCATTTTAGTTTAGTTTAGAGATACAGAACGGAAACAGGCCCTTTGGCCCACCGGGTCCCGGCCGAATACCGAATACGATGCTAAGACCAACTTTCCAAACCCGGAGGCCAGGGGGGAGCTCTGACCAGGAGATCGTCCAGTGCAGTGGGCTTAAAGAATTGCTGACATCAGTGCGAGTTTACTTTCCTCGCCTATTACCGAAGTTGGGAAGTGCCTGTGTATACAGTGCCCTCCATAATGTTTGGGACAAAGACCCAGCATTTATTTATTTGCCTCTGTACTCCACAATTTGAGATTTGATGGGGGGGACTATGTATAAACACGGCTGTAATTTCTACATGGTGAAACCAAAATGTATAAAAATGGCCTTTAATAAAATCTGACAATGTGCACTTTAACCACGTGTTTTTTTTCTATTACAAATCACAAATTGTGGAGTACAGAGGCAAATAAATAAATGATGGGTCTTTGTCCCAAACATTATGGAGGCCACTGTACATATATATATATAAAATATAAGAAAATAACTGCAGATGCTGGTACAAATCGATTTATTCACAAAATGCTGGAGTAACTCAGCAGGTCAGGCAGCATCTCGGGAGAGAAGGAATGGGTGACGTTTCGGGTCAAGACCCTTCTTCAGACTGATGTCAGGGGGGCGGGACAAAGGAAGGATATAGGTGGAATAAGAAAATAACTGCAGATGCTGGTACAAATCGATTTATTCACAAAATGCTGGAGTAACTCAGCAGGTCAGGCAGCATCTCGGGAGAGAAGGAATGGGTGACGTTTCGGGTCGAGACCCTTCTTCAGGATATAGGTGGAGACAGGAAGATAGAGGGAGATCTGGGAATGGGGAGGGGAAGGGAGGGACAGAGGAACTATCTAAAGTTGGAGAAGTCAAGTCAAGTCAAATTTATTTGTCACATACACATACTCGATGTGCAGTGAAATGAAAGTGGCAATGCCTGCGGGTTGTGCACAAAAAGTCGACGTTCATACCACTGGGCTGCAAACTGCCCAGGCGAAATATGAGGTGCTGTTCCTCCAATTTCCGGTGGGCCTCACTATGGCACTGGAGGAGGCCCATGACAGAAAGGTCAGACTGGGAATGGGAGGGGGAGTTGAAGTGCTCAGCCACCGGGAGATCAGTTTGGTCAATGTGGACAGAGCGCAGGTGTTCAGCGAAGCGATCGCCGAGCCTGCGCTTGGTTTCGCCGATGTAAATAAGTTGACATCTAGAGCAGCGGATGCAATAGATGAGGTTGGACGAGGTGCAGGTGAACCTTTGTCTCACCTGGATATATATATGTGTATATATATATATATATACATAACATATTAATATGTTATAATGTATTAATACATTACAAATGTATTAAATACTCCTGACTCATATTTATGTCATGTTTACTCATGTTTATGTCAGTCTTCACAACCTCCTCTTGATATAGGTACCTCCATCAAGTGGAGGTGGTGAAGACTGACATAAATAATCCTGTCACAAATAATCCTGCCTGACCTGCTGAGTTACTCCAGCATTTTGTGAATAAATACCTTTGATTTGTACCAGCATCTGCAGTTATTTTCTTATCCTGTTACAGTATAGGATCCACATGTGATTCTGCATCATTCCTGCTCCCTTATCGTTACCTCAGTCAGTCCCAGCTAATTCCCTGCTTTGATTTCTGTTAACCCCCATTCCCTTCCTCAGCTTGTCTCTGCCAATTCTTCCAACCAGTTGGTGTGTTCAAGTTGTAACGAGTCCCATCTCCCTTCTCCTTGTTGCAAAAACGTGTTTAGTTTAGTTTAGAGATACAGCGTGGAAACGTGCTCTTTGGCCCATCGAGTCCGCCCGCGCTGACCAGCGATCCCCGCACACGAGCACTATTTCACACATGAGGGGCAATTTACAATTTTTACTAAACCCAATTAACCTACAAACTTTGGGGTGTGGGAGGAAACCGGAGCACCCGGAGACAACCCACGCAGGTCACAGGGAGAACGTACAAACTCCGTACATAGAAACATAGAAACATAGAAAATAGGTGCAGGAGGAGGCCATTCGGCCCTTCGAGCCTGTACGCACTGCCATTCAATATGATCATGGCTGATCATCCAGCTCAATAACCTGTACCTGCCTTCTCTCCATACCCCCTGATCCCTTTAGCCACAAGGGCCACATCTAACTCCCTCTTAAATATAGCCAATGAACTGGCCTCAACTACCTTCTGTGGCAGAGAATTCTACAGATTCACCACACTCTGTGTGAAAAAAAACTTTCCCATCTCGGTCCTAAAAGACTTCCCCCTTATCCTTAAACTGTGACCCCTTGTTCTGGACTTCCCCAACATCGGGAACAATCTTCCTGCATCTAGCCTGTCCAACCCCTTATGAATTTTGTAAGTTTCTATAAGATCCCCCCTCAATCTTCTAAATTCCAGCGAGTATAAGCCGAGTCTATCCAGTCTTTCTTCATATGAAAGTCCTGCCATCCCAGGAATCAATCTGGTGAACCTTCTCTGTACTCCCTCTATGGCAAGAATGTCTTTCCTCAGATTAGGAGACCCGCACCCGCGGTCAGGATCAAACCCGGGTCCCTGGCGCTGTGAGGCAGCAACTCTACCGCTGCACCACCATGATGCCGCCCCTGCCACTGCGATCTTTCTTTCTTTCATTCGTTCATTCATTCATTCCCTCCCTCCACCTCGTCACTAGACGTTCATTTCAGCGGCTGAGATTTTCCACGCTGCTCCTGTTAATGAAATGCTTTTCTCTCCGTCTGTAAGACGGGACACAGTCCAAGTCTGAACAATCGCAACGTTAAAATTCCTCAGGATGGCACGTAGATCGCAGGATGTGAAGGGAACATACGAGGTGCTGGAGGCTTTTGCTCTGATTTCTGATTGCCTGCTTTGAACATTTCATATGGGTGCTTTGTTTCTGTCACTGACGCATTCGACAGTCATCAGAGTGATTTTAATGAGAGAGTTCCTTGTTATAGTTGTCTGTGGCTGCACCACGTTGTGACACCTAATACTGTACATGAGAGAAATTGCTTGAGGGAGGAACAGAGCGTTTCTTTATTCTTCTTGGTGTGGATCCAGTAGACAATGTGAGATCGACACACAGTGAGGGTCCCTCACTGGCAGGAGTGCCAACTTCCTCACTCCCAAATAAGGGACAAAGGGTGACGTCACCGCCCCGCGCCCCACGTGACCTCACCCAGCCAGCGGCCACGTGCTCCCGCTCCACCAATGGCCTCAGCTCTCTGCCAATCCACACACCCAGTAAGGCCCATTTAGCCCAGCTGATTCAGTTTGCATGCACATTGAACTCTGATCCATCAACAACTTAAATTTATGTCGCCCATTTGAATTTGTCGTTAACAAATAGTCTCAGGCCCTTTAGGGCAGTGCTTCTTAAACTCATTCACCCGCGAGTCTTTATCACAAAATTTCATTCACCCTCAACTAAATTCTCTTGTATTTTTTCTGGTAATTCTCGTCTTATTCTCCCTTGTGTATAATTTTATATATATTAAGTAATTCACCCTTCATGCGCCCCTCTAGTTTCATTCACCCGTGGGTCAACCATTCACCAGTTTAAGAAGCACTGCTTTAGGGTAACTGTCAAATAATTGGTGTTTAAAACTAGACTGGAGCGACTAGGCTTGTATACACTGGAATTTAGAAGGATGAGAGGGGATCTTATCGAAACGTATAAGATTATTAAGGGGTTGGACGCGTTGGAGGCAGGAAACATGTTCCCAATGTTGGGGGAGTCCAGAACAAGGGGCCACAGTTTAAGAATAAGGGGTAGGCCATTTAGAACTGAGATGAGGAAAAACATTTTCAGTCAGAGAGTTGTGAATCTGTGGAATTCTCTGCCTCTGCAGGCAGTGGAGGCCAATTCTCTGAATAGAGAGCTGGATAGAGCTCTTAAGGATAGCGGAGTCAGTGGATATGGGGGGAAGGCAGGAACGGGGTACTGATTGCCCGTAATCACATTGAATGGCGGTGCTGGCTCAAAGGGCAGAATGGCCTCCTCCTGCACCTATTGTCTATTGTCTAAAACCACAAAGGGTGGTAGATAGCAGAAGGCGGTGGAGGCCAAGCCAATGGATGTTTTTAAGGTGCAGACCGATAGATTCTTGATTAGTGCGGGTGTCAGGGTTTATGGGGAGAAGGCAGGAGAATGGGGTTAGGAGGGAGAGATAGATCAGCCATGATTGATGGGCCGAATAACCTAATTGTGCTCCTATCACTTATGAACTTATGATTGAATGGCAGAGTAGACTTGATGGGCCGAATGGCCTAATTCTGCACCTGCAATTTAAGAATGCCCAGAATCGTTTATGCAGGAGTGGGGAATCAAGAACCAGAGGGCATAGGTTTACTGTGAGAAGGGAAAGATTTAATAGAAACTTGAGAGACAACTTCTTCACACACAGGGTGTTGGGTTTGTGGAAAGAGCTGCTGGAGGAGTTAGTTGAGGCAGGTACTATAAAAGTGTTAAAAAGGCACTTGCACAGGTACATGGATAGGAAGGATTTAGGGAGATTTGGGCCAAATGCAGACAGGTGGGACAAGTGTAGATGGGGCCTGTTGATCGGCTTGGACAAGTTGGGTGGAACGAGCTGCCTCAGTGCTCTGTGACGATGATTCTAGCAGGGAGAGGGACTCTGAGGAGCTGAGTGTGAACAGACGTTTAAAAGTGGGACTTTAACATAAAACTAACCCCAATGCTTCACATGTGTAGGAAAAACACTGCAGATGCCGGATACAATGGAAGGTAGACACAAAATGCTGGAGTAACTCAGCGGGTCAGGCAGCATCTGTGGAGAGAAGGAATGGGTGACGTTTCGGGTCGAGTCTCTTCTTCAGACTGATGTCAGGGGAGGGGGCGGGACCGCCCCAAAACGTCACCCGTTCCTTCTCTCCCGAGATGCTGCCTGACCCGCTGCTTCACAGCCTGGGTCAGCAACTCAAGGGATTCAACAAGAGGTAGTGCGAGGTTTGGGCAAACGATAAACTGTTGGAGGAAACCCCTCTCACCCCTTCATCTCTCCCCCCCCTCGCCCCCTCTCCCTCGCTCCCTCTCCCCTCACTCCCTTCCCCCTCACTCCCTCGCCCTCGCTCCCTCTCCCCTCACTCCCTCGCCTCTCTCCCCACTTGCTCCTCCGTCTCTTTCCCCCCTCGCCTCCCCCTCGCCCCCTCCCCCCTCGCCTCCCTCCCCTCGCCTCCCTCCCCTCGCCTCCCTCCCCCTCACCTCCCTCCCCCTCACCTCCCTCCCCCCTCGCCTCCCCCTCGCTCCATCGCCTCTCCCCCTCGCCTCCCTCCCCTCGCCTCCCTCCCCCTCACCTCCCTCCCCCTCACCTCCCTCCCCCTCGCTCCCTCGCCTCACTCCCCCTCACCACTCCTCCCTCTCCCCCTTCGCCTCTCTTCCCCTCACCTCCCTCCCCCTCGCCTCCCTCCCCCCTCACCTCCCTCCCCCCTCGCTTCCTTGCTCCCTCACCACTCCTCCCTCTCCCCCTTCACCTCTCCCCCTTGCTCCCTCACCACTCCTCCCTCTCCCCCTTCACCTCTCCCCCTTGCTCCCTCACCACTCCTCCCTCTCCCCCTTCACCTCTCCCCCTTGCTCCCTCACCACTCCTCCCTTTCCCCCTTCGCCTCTCTCCCCCCTTCACCACCTCGCTCTCTCTTAGTCTGAAATACTTTGTGTTGGTCACCGGGGAACATTGAATGGGTGCACTTTTCTTTTGCCACTGGACTGGATTTAATAAAGTCATTCAGTAGATCATAGATTGTACATCAGGCCTGTTCACCTTTACAGAGCACAGCAGTGCTTCCCACTACACTGAATGCTTGGCTGGACTGGTTATTGGGCGGCTAATATCACTTCCACGCACTGCAGGAATGATCGGGGCCTGAAACTATTAATTTTTCAGCGTACCCATGTTCTATTGTCTCTTTAATGCTGAAGTACTTAAGCTCATTTCACTGCATTTATAATGCATTGTTGTGTTTGTATGTGTCCTTGTAGTCTGCTCGCTACGCCTCAATGTAGACACGGAAGAGTAAACGTGATCCCTTGGCAATTCAAGGTTTGCAAGGGCCAGAAAAATGTATTTCTCCAATTTCAGATGATACACTTTATCCCCCATCACGCTCTGTCCCCACCCCCCTCACTCTCTGTCCCCACCCCCCACACTCTCTGTCCCCACCCCCCACACTCTCTGTCCCCACCCCCCTCACTCTGTCCCCACCCCCCACACTCTCTGTCCCCACCCCCCACACTCTCTGTCCCCACCCCCACACTCTCTGTCCCCACCCCCACACTCTCTGTCCCCACACCCCTCACTCTCTGTCCCCACCCCCACACTCTCTGTCCCCACCCCCCTCACTCTGTCCCCACCCCCCTCACTCTCTGTCCCCACCCCCCACACTCTCTGTCCCCACCCCCTCACTCTGTCCCCACCCCCCACACTCTCTGTTCCCACCCCCCCACACTCTCTGTCCCCACCCCCACACTCTCTGTCCCCACCCCCACACTCTCTGTCCCCACCCCCCCACACTCTCTGTTCCCACCCCCCCACACTCTCTGTCCCCACCCCCACACTCTCTGTCCCCACCCCCCTCACTCTCTGTTCCCACCCCCCTCACTCTCTGTCCCCACCCCCACACTCTCTGTCCCCACCCCCACACTCTCTGTCCCCACCCCCCCACACTCTCTGTTCCCACCCCCCCACACTCTCTGTCCCCACCCCCACACTCTCTGTCTCCACCCCCCCACACTCTCTGTCTCCACCCCCCCACACTCTCTGTCTCCACCCCCCCACACTCTCTGTCCCCACCCCCCACACTCTCTGTCCCCACCCCCACACTCTCTGTCCCCACCCCCCTCACTCTGTCCCCACCCCCTCACTCTCTGTCCCCACCCCCCACACTCTCTGTCCCCACCCCCACACTCTCTGTCCCCACCCCCACACTCTCTGTCCCCACCCCCCTCACTCTGTCCCCACCCCCTCACTCTGTCCCCACCCCCTCACTCTCTGTCCCCACCCCCCACACTCTCTGTCCCCACCCCCACACTCTCTGTCCCCACCCCCCTCACTCTCTGTCCCAACCCCCCCACACTCTCTGTCCCCACCCCCCCACACTCTCTGTTCCCACCCCCCCACACTCTCTGTCCCCACCCCCACACTCTCTGTCCCCACCCCCCTCACTCTCTGTCCCCACCCCCACACTCTCTGTCCCCACCCCCCTCACTCTGTCCCCACCCCCACACTCTCTGTCCCCACCCCCCTCACTCTCTGTCCCCACACTCTCTGTCCCCACCCCCCCACACTCTCTGTTCCCACCCCCCCACACTCTCTGTCCCCACCCCCACACTCTCTGTCCCCACCCCCCTCACTCTCTGTCCCCACCCCCACACTCTCTGTCCCCACCCCCCTCACTCTGTCCCCACCCCCACACTCTCTGTCCCCACCCCCTCACTCTCTGTCCCCACCCCCCCACACTCTCTGTCCCCACCCCCCCACACTCTCTGTCCCCACCCCCCTCACTCTCTGTCCCCACCCCCACACTCTCTGTCCCCACCCCCTCACTCTGTCCCCACCCCCACACTCTCTGTCCCCACCCCCTCACTCTCTGTCCCCACCCCCCTCACACTCTGTCCCCACCCCCCCACACTCTCTGTCCCCACCCCCTCACTCTCTGTCCCCACCCCCCTCCTTCCCCTCTGCACCCCTCAACCCCATATTACTGCAGGCGCTGGTTTAACTCGAAGGTAGACACACAATGCTGGAGTAACTCAGAGGGTCAGGCAGCATCTCGGGGCAGGACCGCCCCCCTCCCCTGACTTCAGTCTGAAGAAGGGTCTCGACCCGAAACGTCACCCATTCCTTCTCTCCAGAGATGCTGCCTGACCCGCTGAGTTACTCCAGCATTTTGTGTCTACCTTCGCTTTTAACCAGCATCTGCAGTTTTTTTCCTACACAAGGAACTGCAGATGCTGGTTTACACCAAAGATAGACACAAAATGCTGGAGTAATTTAACGGGACAGGCAGCATCTCTGGAGAGAAGGGGGGAATGGGTGACGTTTTGAGTCAAAACCTTTCTTCAGACCTTTTGTCAGAGTTACTCCAGCATCTTGTGCCCACCTTTCTTTTCTAGATTTCTATAATCCATCAGTCTGAGAAGGGTCATGACCCGAAAGGTCATTTGTTTAGTTCAGTTTAGAGATACAGCGCGGAAACAGGCCCTTTGGCCCACCGGGTCCGCGCCGACCAGCGATCCCCGCACACTAACACTATCCTACACCCACTAGGGACATTTTTTTTACATTTACCAAGTCAATTAACCTACATACCTGCACATCTTTGGAGTGCGGGAGGAAACCGAAGATCTCGGAGAAAACCCACGCAGGTCACAGGGAGAACGTACAAACTCCGTACAGACAGCACCCGTAGTCGGGTTCGAACCCGGGTGTCGGGTGCTGCATTCGTTGTGAGGCAGCAACTCTACCGCTGCGCCACCGTGACCGTAACCACTAACTCCTGGCGCTGTGGGTCTACTTGGAGGGATACGGGCAACTGGGACCAGCTTAGATGGAGCACCCTGGCCGGCATGGAGGGGCTGGGCTGTTTCCTGGCTCTATTACTCTACGGCTCTATGCCTCTTGTCTTGCCTGAGACAGAGCTGGAGGTATCGGAGTAACTGTGCAATCTTAGCTCAGACACCACAGGGCATTAGTTTGAGTTTTAATATCAAAAACGCTAGTCAAAAGTGATTATCCTGCTGGTGTAAAATATCTGTAATGTGAGCAAGTGACGTGGAGGGAGGCTGTCACGGTTCAGTTTCTAACTGCATCACACGCCTGCAGCAATATCCCACTGTGTAGGGAATGATTCAGACTGCATACACAGGCTGCTTGTGACTCCAGTGTCTGGATGTTGCTGAAGAGTTTATTTGGGCCATTTTCTCTCTGCCACTGCTGCAGATGCTGAATCTTGCCGGGATGTGGATTGCCGGGCCTCACAGCTCTGTGGAACTTAGCACTGCGGCTCAGCTGATACCTCACAGTGCCAGACACCCAGGTTCATGGCTGGCTAGAGAAACATAGAAAATACAGCCATTCAGCCCTTCCAGCCAGCACCACCAATCAATATAATCATGGCTAATCATCCAAAATCAATATCCTGTGCCTGCTTGATTCCCCTCGCCCGAAGAGCTAAATCTAACACTCTCGTGAGAACATCCAGTGAATTGGCATCCACTGCCTTCTGTGGCAGAGAATTCCACAGATTTACAACTCCCTGGGTGAAAAAATGTTTCCACATCTCAGTCCTAAATAGCCTACCCCCTATTCTTAACTGTGTAACTTAATTCTGGACTCCCCCAACATTGTTAACATTTTTCCAGCATCTACCCTGTCCAATCCTCTAAGAATTTTATATGTTTCTATAAGATCCCCACTCATCCTTCTGAATACCAACGAATACAAGCCCAGTCGGCCCATTTTTTAATCGTATGTCATACGTATAAGGAGAAGCAGCAGAATGCTCCACTTTAACTCCCACCAAAGATCACGTCTTACACATTGAACCCAACAAAGAGTGCTGCAAAAATATTCACTGCACTTGTGTGTTCACTGGAGTTTAGAAGGATGAGAGGGGATCTTATAGAGACGTATAAAATTATGAAAGGACTGGACAAGCTAGATGCAGAAAGAATGTTCCCAATGTTGGGGAAGTCCAGAACCAGGGGCCACAGTCTAAGAATAAAAGGGAGGCCATTTAAAACTTTTTCGCCCAGAGAGTTGTGAATTTGTGGAATTCTCTGCCACAGAGGGCAGTGGAGGCCAATTCACTGGATGAATTTAAAAGAGCGTTAGATAGAGCTCTAGGGGCTAGTGGAATTAAGGGATATGGGGAGAAGGCAGGCACGGGTTACTGATTGTGGCTGATCAGCCATGATCACAATGAATGGCGGTGCTGGCTCGAAAGGCTAAATTGCACCTATTTTCTATGTTTCTAACTCAGATAGACGTGACAATAAACTAAACTCAACTAAAGTAGTTATTTGAAGCAACTCTTTGTAAAGAATCCCTCAGTCTAGTATAATTCTCCTCGCCCCAATATACAACTTTTGTTTCTTTCCTACTTTGTATTTTAAATCTGTGCTAAATTTGACTGAATTTTGAATACTACCGCAAGAATGTTCTCCCACTGATACTCCTTTTCTTCCCTGCAACTACTCCCCCTCCCCCCAAATTCCCATCCCGTGTTGGATTTGCTGCATACCGCTAACAAAGAGGGGCGGCACGGTGGCGCAGCGGTAGAGTTGCTGCCTTACAGCGAATACAGCGCCGGAGACCCGGGTTCCATCCCGACTACGGGTGCCGTCTGTACAGAGTTTGTACGTTCTCCCCGTGACCTGCGTGGGTTTTCTCCGAGATCTTCGGTTTCCTCCCACACTCCAAAGACGTGCAGGTTTGTAGGTTAATTGGCTTGGTAAATGTAAATTGTCCCTAGTGTGTGTAGGATAGTGTTAATATGCGGGGATCGCTGGTCGGCGCGGACCCGGTGGGCCTAAGGGCCTGTTTCCATGCTGTATCTCTAAACTAAACTAAAGGCAACTAAACTAAAGTCGGTGGCACGGTGGCATAGTGGTAGTTGCTGCCTCACAGCGTCAGAGACCCGGGTTCCGTCGTACGGAGTTTGTACGTTCTCCCCGTGACCTGCGTGGGTTTTCTCCAGGTGCTTCAGTTTCCTCCCACACTCCAAAGACGTACAGATTTGTAGGTTAAATAGCTTGGTGTAATTGTAAATTGTGCCTAGTGTGTGTAGGATAGTGTTAGTGTGTGGGGATCGCTGATCGGCATGGACTCGGTGGGCCGAAGGGCCTGTTTCCGTACTGCATCTCTAAAAATAACTTTTTTTAAAAGTTCTGTGGAATGTAGTTCAGGAACTCTGTGCCACCTGTACATTTATACTGCCGACATCACAGTCAGTATTAGAATAATTGAAATTCTCACTATCACCGCCTTAGTGCTTCTGCACATCAAGAATTTGCGGACTAATTTGCTCTTCTGCCTTCTTTGGACAGTTTGAAACTCCCAGCTATGAAATTGCCCCTTGTTGTTTGATTCATCGTGTCATCTAGTCATAGACCATAGAGTCATCCTGCACGGAAATAACCCATTATGGCCTTGTTTGATAATCCTGCTAGTTTAGCATCCCTTCTCAGCTGTGATTGTTTGTTTAGCCAGTGTTGTCTCCCCTCCCACTTGTACCCTCCGTCTGTCTGCAGGCCTACAACCAGGAATGTCAAGCTTCCAGTCCTGACCTCCCTTAAGCCTTTCCGAATAGTTCTAATGCCATGCCTCCATGTCTAATCGCGAGTCCGTCCGTCTGTGCCTTTACCGATCTGCCTTATTCACTACGCTTGCATTTAACTCAATGCTGTTAAGCAACGGCCAGTGTCAGTTTCTTCTCTTGGAGCAACTTAGCGGGTCAGGCAGCATCCGCGGAGGGAATGGACAGGCGACGTTTCAGATCTTCAGGTGCTCGATGACGCTAAAGCACCGTCTTGGCCCGAAACGTTGCCTGTCCATTCCTTCCACAGATGCTGCCTGATCCGCTGAGATCTTCCAGCACTTTGTGTTTTGCTCAAGGTTACAGCATCTGCAGTTTCTTGTGCCTCTTTACTTTCCTTTCATCATTGATCATTACCACTGATACTCCATTCTGCAAAAAAAAGCTGTTCAGGTATCTCATTACAAATGACAATAATCAATTTAAATCTTAGTCTGAGAGAATGTTTGGTCCATTGGAGCACCCTCCACACAGAGGCGGGTGGGTGTATGGAACGAGCTGCCAGAGGAGGTGGTTGAGATGGTACAATGAAATGTGGGAGACATTTGGACAGGTACATGTTTAGGAAGGGTTTAGAGGGAGATGGGCTGGAAACAGGCAGATGGGACTAGCTGAGATGGGGCATCGTGGTTAGCATGGACAAGTTAGGCCGAATGGCCTGTTTCTGTGCTATATGAATGTCAGAGCTCAGCTCAGAGAGAACATGGCTGAGTGATATTGATCTTCCGGTCAGATTTGGAACCTGGGAGTTAACATGGCTCAACTGGTGGGACTCTCAAGCCCTGGGTTCCTACTGTACTGCGGCTGTGTCATAAGTTCATAAGTGATAGGAGCAGAATTAGGTCATTCGGCCCATCTAGACAATAGACAATAGACAATAGGTGCAGGAGTAGGCCATTCAGCCCTTCGAGCCAGCACCGCCATTCAATGCGATCATGGCTGATCACTCTCAATCAGTACCCCGTTCCTGCCTTCTCCCCATACCCCCTCACTCCGCTATCCTTAAGAGCTCTATCCAGCTCTCTCTTGAAAGCATCCAACGAACTGGCCTCCACTGCCTTCTGAGGCAGAGAATTCCACACCTTCACCACTCTCTGACTGAAAAAGTTCTTCCTCATCTCCGTTCTAAATGGCCTACCCCTTATTCTTAAACTGTGGCCCCTTGTTCTGGACTCCCCCAACATTGGGAACATGTTTCCTGCCTCTAATGTGTCCAATCCCCTAATTATTTTATATGTTTCAATAAGATCCCCCCTCATCCCCCCTGGCTGATCTATCTCTCCCTCCCAACCCCATTCTCTTGCCTTCTCCCCATAACCCTTGTCACCCGTACGATTCAGGAATCTATCTATCCCTGCCTTCAAAATATCCATTGACGGCCTCCACAGCTATCGGCGGCAATCAAGTCTACAGATTCACCACCCTCTGACTAAAGAAATCCCTCCTCATCTCCTTCCGAAAGGAATGTCCTCTAATTCTGAGGCTATGACCTCTGTTCCTTGACTCTCCCACTGATGGAAACATCCTCTCTACATCCACTCTATCCAGACCTTTCTCTATTCGGTAAGTTTCCATGAGGTCCCCCCTCATTCTTCTAAACTCCAGCGAGTACAGGCCCAGTGCCAACAACGCTCATTATTTGTTAACCCACTCTTTCCTGGGATCATCCTTGTAAACCTCCTCTGGACCCTCTCCAAAGCCAGCACATCCTCAGATATGGGGCCCAGATATATGTATGTGTGTGTGTGCGCGCTGGTGTGTGTGTGTGCGCTGGTGTGTGTGTGCGCGCGCTGGTGTGTGTGAGCTGGTGTGTGTGTGTGCGCTGGTGTGTGTGTGCGCTGGTGTGTGCGTGTGTGTGCGCGCTGGTGTGTGTGTGTGCGCTGGTGTGTGTGTGTGCGCGCTGGTGTGTGTGTGCGCTGGTGTGTGTGCGCGCTGGTGTGTGTGAGCTGGTGTGTGTGTGCGCTGGTGTGTGTGCGCGCTGGTGTGTGTGCGCGCTGGTGTGTGTGTGCGCGCTGGTGTGTGTGCGCTGGTGTGTGTGCGCTGGTGTGTGTGTGTGCGCTGGTGTGTGCGCGCTGGTGTGTGTGAGCTGGTGTGTGTGTGTGCGCTGGTGTGTGTGCGCGCTGGTGTGTGCGCGCTGGTGTGTGTGTGAGCTGGTGTGTGTGCGCGCTGGTGTGTGTGTGTGTGTGCGCGCTGGTGTGTGTGTGCACTGGTGTGTGTGTGTGCGCGCGCTGGTGTGTGTGTGTGCGCTGGTGTGTGTGTGAGTGCTACAGTGGTTCAAGTGGAGAGTGCAGATCCCATGGTTCCAGCTCTCCACAGTTGCTGCTTGCACTCATGCGAATCATTGGCTTTACGAAGTTTGCAATGGATGAAATAATTGCTAAATTTACTGACATAACTGATTGCACTTCAAAGTAACGTTGGAGGAGTGGTTGTGGCAGTGTGCTCCTTGTACGTTAGTTCTGTCTAACTACACTGGTTGTTCGGGAATTAGTAGCGTAACCTTAAAACCAGAGGAGTGGCGTGGAGTTTATCATAGTCATCTTATCGAGGTGCACAAAATCATCAGAGGCACAGATTGGGTAGATGCACACTGTCTCTTGCACAGAGTAGGAGAATCGAGTACCAGAGGACACAGGTTTAAGGTGAAGGGGGGCGGGTGGGAAGATTTCATAGGAATTTGTGGGGTAACTTATTCACGCAAAAGATGGTAGGTGTATGGAACGAGCTGCCGGAGGAGGTAGATGAGGCAGGGACTATTACAACATTTAAAATACATTTAGACAGGTACATATAGATAGGACAGGTTTAGATAGATTTGGGCCAAATGTGGGCAAGTGGGACCAGTGTAGACAGCGGGCAAGTTGGGCCGAAGGACCTGTTTCCACGCTGTAAGACTCTGTAACAGTTTCAGCAGCATTTCATTGTTAGAGACTGGAGATCCATCAAATAACTATTTTGGCTGATACGTTGTGGGTCTAGGTAAGTGGGTCGATAGGTTTCTTATTGTCACGTGTACCGAGGTACAGTGAAAAGCTTTGTTTCGCATGTTATCCAATCAGATCAGATAATACTACACATAAATACTATCAAGCCAAACTCAAGTACAATCGGTAGAGCAAAGGGGAAGACACAGAGTGCAGAATATAGTTGTCATCATTGTAGCGCATCAGTTCCACAGACAAAGTGGAACTGGTAGGATGCCTGGGGTGGGGGAGGATGGAAAGATCGTATGAACGGGCGATCGATGGTCGGCGTGGACTCGGTGGGCCAAAGGGCCTGTTTCCATGCTGTATCTCAAAACTAAACTAAACTGATGAAGATGTAAGTAGGAACTGCAGGTGCCAGTTTAAACAGGGTAGACACAAAAAGCTGGAGTAACTCAGCAGGTCAGACATCATCTCTGGAGAAAAGGAATAGGTGACGTTTTGGGACTAGACCCTCCTTTAAGACTGAGTCAGGGGAAGGGGAAACGAGAGATAAAGATGGTGTTGTGGAGAGATATAGAACAATGAATGAAAGAAATGCAAAAAGTAACGATGATAAAGGAAACAGGCCATTGTTGGCTGTGGGCTGCGTGAAAACGGGCTTCAGACAAAGACACTCGACAAGACGACTTTGAAACTAGTACAACGACTTGTGTGGTGGGGGAGGGACAGAGAGCGAGGGGATGCAAGGGTTACATGAAGTTAGAGAAGTCAATGTTCATACCACTGGGTTGTAAGCTGCCCAAGTGAAATATGAGGTGCTGTTCCTCCAATTTGCGTTTGGCCTCTGATGAAGGAATTGCTTTAATTGCAAGTGATGAGCTAAAGTTGCACCTGGATGAACGTTCATGACTTCAGCTGACAGTGGAGCTCAGCTCACCCCAGCTCAATTAATTTAAACACTGAAATAAGATGCGTGGTCGCTACACACAGCAGGCAGGCCATCAGCACCAGGCCAACGCAATTAATTTACAGATTCATAATGAAAGCAAAAGCATTTGGGACCATCAGTGATTAAAACACAAGCAGGGCCTGTGATCCCTGGAGCTCTCGGCTGGACTGAGTGACGTTTTGTAGATATTAAAGAACACTGTCTGGACACAGAGTCTCGGGTCCAGGGTTCATGTGCCTTGTCCAAAAGTTAAAACAGCACCTGCCAGAAATCAGGTGGTTTGGGTGGCACGGTGACAGTCACAGAAGTAAAGTTGCTGCCTTTACGTGTTTACAGCGCCAGAGAACCGGCTTCAATCCCGACTACGGATGCAGCAAAAATGTTCCCAATGTTGGGCGAGTCCAGAACTAGGGGCCACAGTCTTAGAATAAAGGGGAGGCCATTTAAAACTGAGGTGAGAAGGAACGTTTTCACCCAGAGAGTTGTGAATTTGTGGAATTCTCTGCCACAGAGGGCAGTGGAGGCCAAATCACTGGATGGATTTAAGAGAGAGTTAGATAGAGCTCTAGGGGCTAGTGGAATCAAGGAATATGGGGAGAAGGCAGGCACGGGTTAATGATTGTGGATGATCAGCCATGATCACAATGAATGGCGGTGCTGGCTCAAAGGGCCGAATGGCCTCCTCCTGCACCTATTTTCTATGTTTCTATGTTACGGGTGTTGTCTGTACAGAGTTTGTACTTTCTCCCCATGACCTGCGTGGATTTTCTCTGAGATCTCCGGTTTCCTCCCACACTCCAAAGACGTACAGGGTTGTAGGTTAATTGGCTTGCTAAATGTAAAAAATTGTCCCTAGTGTGTGTAGGATAGTGTTAATGTGCGGGTATCACTGGTCGGCGCGGACTCAATGGGCCGAAGGGCCTGTTTTCACGCTGTATCTCTAAACTAAACTATACGTATGAGGAATGTACATTCACCTTTTCCTGAGCGTTAATTCACAGACTTTGACCACACGAATGACCTCCTTTACAGTCCTCCTGAAATCGTGCATTCTGGCAGGCAGCGACCAGCAGAGCTGGGGAAACACAAAGTCAAACTCATTCCCCACTGACAGTGGACAAAGCAGGCTGCAGTCACACACACACAGATAACTCAGACACAGATAAAGCAGCCATGTCTACACACACAATCACTTCACAACAAGCAGGTGGAAGGACTTGGCTATTCAAGTCCACTGCTTCTGGGTCGACACACAGCGGGTAGAGCCGCTACCTCACGGCACCAGAGACCCGGCTTCCATCCCAACCTCGAGCGCTGTCTGTACGGACTTTGTACGTTCTCCCCGTGACCTGCATGGGTTTTCTCCGAGATCTCCGGTTTCCTCCCACACTCCAAAGACGTGCAGGTTTGTAGGTTGATTGGCTTGGTATAAATGTAGATTGTCCCTGGTCTGAGTAGGAGAGTGTCAGTGTGTGGGGACTCGGTGGGCCGAAGGGCTCTTTTCTGCCCTCTATCTCTAAAACTATAAAAAACTAAAACCTAGTTCAAGAGTAGATTCCTTTTCCCCGTGTGGAAATGTCAAAGACAAGAGGGCATGATGTTAAGGTGAGAGGGGCAAAGTGTAAAGGAGATGTGTGGGGCAAGTTTTTAATTACACAAGATGGCTGTGGGGGCCTGGAACGCGCTGCCAGGGGTGGTGGTGGAGGCAGACACGATAGCAGTGTTTAACAGGCTTTTAGATAGGCACACGGATATACAGGGAATGGAGCGTAATGAATAAAGTGCAGGCAGAGGAGATTAGTTTATCTTGGCCTCATGTTTGGCACGGGCATTGTGGGCCTGTTCCTGTGTTGTGCTGTTCTACATTCTGTGTACCATTGCCGGTACATCTGGGGTCGCCAACTGACCCGTATTAGCCGGAACATCCCATATTTTGGGCTAAATTAGTTTGTCCTGTACGGGGACCGCCCTTGTCCCGTATTAGTAGGGTTGCCAACTTCCTCACTCCCAAATAAGGGACAAAGGGTGACGTCACCGCCCCGCGCCCCACGTGACCTCACCCAGCCAGCGGCCACGTGCTCCCGCTCCACCAATGGCGGCCTCCCCCTCTGGAACCGGCGGTTTAACGAGCAGGCCAGCTCAGGGACTCAGGGCGCGGTCTGCCGGGCCTTCCGCCTGGCCGTGGGGTCCGTCTGGCTCAACAGCTCAGGCAGCATCTTCTTCAGACTGAAGGAAGCGGGCTGTTGATGTTCCTGCGCTTTGGACTTACCGTCCCAGCCCCTGGAGCAGCCTGTCAGGACAACCTTCTACACTCCATCTGTAGACATTCGTTAGAGTGTACGAGATTGTCGTTCACTAAGTCGAGGCTGCTTTGTGGTTACGTCTGTGTGCTAGGCCTGGGACTACTCATCAGCAGGTTCCTTGGTTTGGTTGAGCGAGGGGTTGTTGCTGTGACATCACTAAACCAGCTGTTTGATCTGGCTTTTATATGCAGCACTCGTGATTCGACCAACAACTGTGGTGTTGTCAACAATTTTACAGATGGCATTGTAGGCATGCTTAGCCACACCTTCATGAGTGTAGAGTGGAACAGGCGCCCAAGCATCTCTCCTTGAGTTTTTAGAGTTTAGAGATACAGCACGGAAACAGGTCCTTTCGGCCCACCGGGTCCGCGCCGACCAGCGATCCCCGCAGACTAACACCATCCTACACCCACTAGGGACAATTTTTACATTTACCAAACCAATTAACCTACAAACCTCCACTTAACCTACAAACTCCAAAGTCTTTGTAGTGTGGGAGGGAACCGAAGATCTCGGAGAAAACCCACGCAGGTCACGGGGAGAACGTACAAACTCCGTACAGACGGCGCCCGTAGTCGGGATGGAACCTGAGCCTCCGGCGCTGCATTCGCTGTAAGGCAGCAACTCTACCGCTGCACCACTGTGCCCGCCCTGCGTTGAGTTGTACCTGCATTGAAATCAGCAAGGAAGAGGTATTCTTACCGATCTACACCTTTTACGATCTACCGATGAGGAAGTCAAGCATCCAGATCTGAAGAAGGGTCTCCACCCGAAACGTCACCCAATCCTTCTCTCCAGAGATATCTCTGCCTTAGAAAGCAGTTGGAGATACAGCTCATAAACCGGCCCTTCAGCCCATCAAGTGCACAGCAAACATCGATTACCCGTCCACACTAGTTACATGATAACCCACTTTCTCATCCACTCCCTGCACACTAGGGGTGATTTGCACAGGCCCAATTAACCTACAAACCCGCACGTCTTTGGGATGTGGGAAGAAACCGGAGCACCCGGAGGAATGCCAAGCGGTCAGGGGGGAATATGAGCTTGACGATGATAGAATTATATATTAAGGTCAAAAGTGATAAAGCCATACAGTACATAAGTGAACCCTTCGGCCCACCACATCTGTGCTGCCCCGTTTGCTCTGGGCGGCACGGTAGCGCAGCGGTAGAGTTGCTGCTTTACAGCGAATGCAGCGCCGGAGACTCAGGTTCGATCCTGACTACGGGTGCTGCACTGTAAGGAGTTTGTACGTTCTCCCCGTGACCTGCGTGGGTTTTCTCCGAGATCTTCGGTTTCCTCCCACACTCCAAAGACGTGCAGGTATGTAGGTTAATTGGCTGGGTAAATGTAAAAATTGTCCCTAGTGGGTGTAGGATAGTGTTAATGTATGGGGATCGCTGGGCGGCACGGACTTGGTGGGCCAAAAAGGCCTGTTTCCGGCTGTATATATGTGATATGATATGACATACTCCCATTTGCCCGCAGGAGGACTGCACACCGATCAGCCAAAACATTACGACCACTGACAGGCGAAGTGAATAACATTGATTATCTTGTTACAATGGCACCTGTCAAGGGGTGGGATATATTAGGCAGCAAGTGAACAGTCAGTTCTTGAAGTTGATGTGTTGGATGCAGGAGAAATGGGCAGGAATAAAGACCTGAGCGACTTTGACAAGGGCCAAATTGTTATGGCCAGACGACTGGGTCAGAGCATCTCTGAAACGGCAAGGCTTGTGGGGTGCTCCCGGTCAGCAGTGGTGAGTACCTACCGACAGTGGTCCGAGGAGGGACAAACCACAAACCGGCGACAGACAGGGTGTTGGGCGCCCAAGGCTCATCGATGCGCGAGGGCAACGAAGGCTATCCCGTCTGGTCCGAACCGACAGAAGGTCGACTGTGGCACAAGTCACAGAAAATGTTAATGGTGGTCACGGGAGGAATGTGTCACAATACACAGTGCATCGCACCCTGCTGTGTATGGGGCTGCACACGGAGGACCAACAGCATATTAGGCAGGTGGTCATAATGTTTTGGCGCATCAGGTCATAATGTTTTGGCTGATCGGTGTATCCTTCTGTCTTTGCCCATTGAAATACCTTTTGAGTGCAGTAATTATGTCTGAATGTATCACCTCCTCTGGCAGTGCATTCCAAATATCAACCACTCTGTAAAAGTAAAACCCACCTCTCTATTCTCCTTTCTCTCACCTCGAACCTCTCCCTTGTTTTTGATAACCTTACCATGGGAAAATAGATTTCAGCTATCTTGCCTATCTATGCCTCTCATAATCTTCAATCAAGTCAAGGAGTTTCTGCCTAAACAAGGGTCTTTAAATTCGAATAAAACAAACTACGGCATGACTTGGCTCCGATGGATCTGAAAATTACATCGTGACTGTAAGCAAACATTTTGAAGAATTAACATACAGTTGATTTGCACATCTATGTCCCTATAAGGAACCAAACAGTCGGGTAATGACCCATTCATGGTCATCATGAGAAATTGAACATAATGTTGCCAAAAAGAGCAGGAAAATTGTGTTTTGGGAACATATCCTAATTCAGATAAGAAGGAGCAAGGCACTGTTAGGAAAAAGGAAAGTAAATAATGCGACTAATCTGCAAAGAAAAGTAAAAATAAACTAATGGTTTCCACAGAAATATAAAAACGATTAGCCAACGTGGATTCCTTCCAGATTGAAACAGGAGAAATTATGCTGGGGGATTTTTAAAAAACAGAAAAATTAAACTTCATATTTTCTGTCGAGACAAAAGAAACTGCAGATGCTGAAATCTTAAGCAAAACACCAAGTGCTGGAGGAACTCCAGGTCAGGCAGCATCTGTGGAGGGAATGAACCGGTGACGTTTGGGGTCGGGATGCCTTTTTGGACTCGAATATTTGTTTTAGATGAGGAACTGCAGATGTTGGAATCTTGCATAGAAGTGCTGCCCGGTGGCGCAGCGGTAGAGTTGCAGCCTCACAGCGCCAGAGACCCGGGTCTGTTCCTGACTCTGGGTGCTGTCTGTACGGAGTTTGTACGTTCTCCCCGTGACCCATGTGGGTTTCCTTCGGGTGCTCCGGTTTCCACCCACACCAAAGACGTACAGGTTTGTACGTTAATCGGCTTGGGTAAAATTGTAAATTGTCCCTAGTGCGTAGGATAGTGTTAGTGTGCAGGGATCGCTGGTCAGCGTGGACTCGGTGGTCCGAAGGACTTGTTTCCACGCTGTATCTCAAAACCAAAAAACTAAACACCGTTCTGAAGTAACTCAGCGGGTCAGGCAGCATCTCTGGAGAGCATGGATAAGGCAGTGTTTTGGGTTGGAATCCTTCTTTGGACTACTTAGAAATACTGTCTGTCCTTCTTCACATAGGAGTTCTCCGGGAAGATATAGGGTGTTTCATGGAAGCAGTGAACAAGTAGTGTAAGAGAGAACAAGGTGATGAACAAAATGAACATTCTTTAAACATTAGCAGTGGCACAGTAGCTCAGCGGCAGAGTTGCTGCCTTGCAGCGCCGGAGACCCGGGTTCCATCCTGACTATGGGTGCTGTCTGTATGGAGTTTGTACGTTCTCCCCGTGACCCGCTTGCGTTTTCATATCATATCATATCATATCATATATATACAGCCGGAAACAGGCCTTTTCGGCCCACCAAGCCCGTGCCGCCCAGTGATCCCCATACATTAACACTATCCTACACCCACTAGGGACAATTTAAAAAAAAACATTTACCCAGCCAATTAACCTACATATACCTCCAGGATCTCCAGTTTCCACCCGCTCTCCAAAGACGTACAGGTTTGTAGGCTAATGGAAAATTGTAAATTGACCCTAATGTGTGTGTGTAGGATGGCATCTTCTAGACGTTTAGAAGGATGAGAGGGGATCTGAAAGAGACGTACAAAATAATAAAAGGATTGGACAAGTTAGATGCAAGAAAAATGTTCCCAGTGTTGGGGAGTCCAGAACCAGGAGCCACACAGTCTAAGAGTAAAGGGGAGGCCATTTAAAACTGAGGTGAGAAGAAACTTTTTCACCCAGAGAGTTGTGAATTTGTGGAATTCTCTGCCACAGAAGGCAGTGGAGGCCAAATCACTGGATGGATTTAAAAGAGAGTTAGATAGAGCTCTAGGGGCTAGTGGAATCAAGGGATATGGGGAGAAGGCAGGCACGGGTTACTGATTGTGGATGATCAGCCATGATCACAATGAATGGCGGTGCTGGCTCAAAGGGCCAAATGGCCTCTTCCTGCACCTATTTTCTACGTTTCTGTGTAATAATGAGCTGAAATAAATCAACGTCCTTTGAACATTAGTATTTGAGTAATTAATAGGACTGAAAGTCGATACTTCCCAGAACTTGTCAGTCTGCATCTGGAGATGTGGAAAGTGGTGTCTGTGACAACCATGGAGCACTGTCACCTCCTCCCAACTCGTGGTGAAGGTTAACCTGCAGATACAGAGAGCAACTCAAGCAGCAACTGATATACGCCGGGCCTGGGGGATTTGTGTGTCTCTGTCATTATACAGGGCGGTGGTGAGACCACACCTGGAGTAGTGTGTCTGCTCTTCTACCCAATACTGTGGTAATAGACAATAGACAATAGGTGCAGGAGGAGCCCATTCGGCCCCTCGAGCCAGCACCGCCATTCACTGTGATCATGACTGATCATCCACAATCAGTACCCCGTTCCTGCCTTCTCCCCATACCCCCTGACTCCGCTAACTTTAAGAGCTCTATCTAACTCTCTCTTGAATGCATTCAGAGAATTGGCTTCCACTGCCTTCTGAGGCAGAGAATTCCACAGATTCACAACTCTCTGGGTGAAAAAGTTCGTCATCTCAGTTCTAAATTGCCTGCCCCTTATTCTTAAACTGTGGCCCCTGGTTCTGGACTCCCCCAACATTGGGAACATGTTTCCTGCCTCTAACGTGTCCAACCCCTTAATAATCTTATACGTTTCGATAAGATCAGGATGACTCTCATCCGTCTAAATTCCAGTGGTAGAAAGAGTACAATGAAGGTTTGCCAGATTGATGCCCAGCAACCGTACCCATATTCTATCAGTCAAGAAGAATGAATGATGAGTGGTGATCTTATTGAACCAAACAAAAACTTTACCGCTGCAACAAACAATCTGCTGGAGGGGGAAAAGATGGGGTTTTTACACAGAGGGTGGTGGGGGCCTGCCAGGGGTGGTGGTGGAGGCAGATACCATAGTGGTGTTTATGAGACTTTTGGACAGGCACATGGACACGCAGGGAACGGGGGGGCTATGGATCACGTGCAGGCAGAGGGGATTCATTTAACTTGGCACAGACACAAAGTGCTGGGGTAACCGGGCGGGTCAGACAGTGTCTCTGGAGGACGTGTGATGTTTCAGGCCGGGACCCCTTTTCAGACTGAATGTTGGCGGGGTGGGGGGTGAAGAGCTGGAGGTGAGCCCTGATTGCTCCTGGTCTTTTCCCTCCTCTTGTTCTTCACCCCCCCCCCCCCCCCCCCCCCCACACACACCTCTACTTTCAGTCTGAAGTAGGGTCCCGACCCGAAACATCACACACCCTTCTCCACAGATGCTGCCTGACCCGCTGAGTTACTCCAGCACTCTGTGAAACGTCACCCATCCATGTTCTCCACAGATGCTGCCTGACCCGCTGAGTTACTCTAGCACTTTGTGTCTATCTTTGGTATAAACCAGCATCCGCAGTTCTTTGTTTCTATAACTTGGCATCATGTTTGGCGTGGACATTATGGGCCGAAGGGCCTGTTCCAGTGCTGTACTGTTCTATGTAATTAAGAGAGTCAAAGGAATGGGCCCAGCGCTCTGTGGTAAAAGGTAAACCACAAGCTCATTGCGTGGTGGATGTTGGAAAGTTGCTGTAGGTTTAATAGCTGCCTCTACTGGAGTGCAGGTCATGCTGTTGATTTGTCGGAAGGAACTGCACAAAATGCTGGAGTAACTCAGTGGGTCAGGCAGCATCTCGGGAAAGAAGGAACGGGTGACGTTGATGAGAGAAGGAATGGGAAACCCCACCCATTCCTTCTCTCCACAGATGCTGCCTGACCCGCTGAGTTACTCCAGCATTTTGTGTCTCCCTTCGATTTTAACCAGCATCTGCAGTTTTTTTCTTACACAAGGAACTGCAGATGCCCGTTTATACTGAAGACCGACACAAAGTGCTTTAGTTTAGTTTAGTTTATTGTCAGGTATAGTGAAAAGGGAGTAACTCATACTTTTGATTTTTTTGCAGTGGTTTTCATCGCTCTGCGCTGAGCTGTTTTAAGCGCGGTGAAGCATGTTATCACAGCTTGACATCTTGCTGATTGTGGTTCTGGAGCACGAGCAAATGGAAGCCATTAGGTTGGTCTCGTTGACTGGCACCTGGTTTCAAATATAGAGCTCAATGTAAAGTGTTCTGCTGCTTTGCTGTTGGAGTTATGCTGTTGATTTGCCGTAGCTGGTTTAGTTTAGTTTAGAGATATAGACGGAAAAAGGCCCTTTCGGCCCACCGGGTCGGCGCCGCCCAGTGATCCCCGCACATTAACACTATCCTACACACACTAGGGACAATTTTTACATTTGCCAAGCCAATTAACCTACAAACCTGCACGTCTTTGGAATGTGAGAGGAAACCGAAGATCTCAGAGAAAACCCACGCAGGTCACGGGGAGAACGTACAAACTCCATACAGACGCCGCCCGTAGTCTGGATCGAGCCTGAGTCTCTGGCACTGCATTCGCTGTAAGGCAGCAACTCTACCACTGCACCACTGTGACCGCCCACTGTTGTTATAACCTAGAGGCCAGGACTCCACACTGTGTTGGGTTTAGGTTTATTATTGGCACGTGTACCGAGGTACAGTGAAGTAGCTTGGTTGTGCATGCTGTCCAGTCAGACGCAGGCCTATCAGGGTGGCACCGTGATGCAGCGGATAGAGCCACTGCCTCACAGCGCCAGAGACCCAGGTCTGATCCTGACTGTGTGGAGTCCTGTGACTGCCTGGGATTTCTCCAGGTGCTCCGGTTTCCTCCCACATCCCAAAGACGTGCGGACTTGTAGGTTAATTGGCTTCTGTAAATTGCAACTAGTGTGTAGAGAGTGGATGGGAAAGCGGGATAGCATAGAACTAGCGTGAACAGGTGATCGATGGTCGGCCTGGACTTGGTGGGCCGAAGGCCCTGTTACCATGTTGTATAACTAAACTAAACTAAAGCCAAACTTAAACTAAAGATCAGATATACCATACATAAACACAATCAAGTCAAATTCACAGCTCTGCTAAAACCAGCATGAAACGTCACTCCTTTCACTGTGTACGCCTGTGCATCGCTCGATGCGATAGAGAGCTGGATTTAATCAGCAGAATTAAACTGTAAAAGAAGCTACGTTATAAAATCGCACAAGTAGAGAGCAAATAAAGGGAAGAGCAGACAGATTCACGCTCAATCTCGGCATCTTCCCTGATATTCTTGTAATGCAAATGTAAAGAAACCTCTTCTTTCCTCCCTTTTCATCCACAAATGCTGTGCTCTGGAGTGCAGATCCAAAGGGGAGAGTCTGTCTGTAGTGCCGTGTGTTGATTTGAACCTCTTGTGAACCAGGAGTTCATGAGTTCAAGCCACAATCTGCAGACTGATGATGAATGCTGACTGACGCTCCAGTGATGCACCACTGCGAGAGCTGCCTTTCAAACTCACTGTCCCTCTGGCCCATGCGGGCGACGTGCGGGCGGGTATCCTGGCACCATGAAGCCCAGCAGGGGAGTTCCGCCAGTGACCTTGCTAGGGTTGCCAAATGTCCCGTATTAGCCGGGGGGCGCTCTAGGTAGGGGGGCCCGGGCGCCGCCTAACGGAGGTTGCATAGCAACCCGGCCCAGGCGGCCGCCATTGGTGGAGCGGGAGCACGTGGCCGCTGGCTGGGTGAGGTCACGTGGGGCGCGGGGCCGTGACGTCACCTTGTCCCTTATTTGGGAGTGAGATAGTTGGCATCCCTAGTCCTCGCCAACACTTGGACAAACCACAACATTCAGCTTTAGGTTTATCATTATCACCTATACTGAGGTACAGTGATATCACACAGACCAGACTCCCCACCATCGACCATCTACACTTTATGTTGCCTCAGAAAAGCAGCCAACATAATCAAGAACTTGTCCGTGTCCCACCCCGGTCATTCCTTCTCCCCGCTCCCGTCGGGCAGAAGGTGCAGAAGCTTGAAAGCGCACACCACCAGACTCAGGAACAGCTTCTTCCCCTCTGTTATCAGGCTTCTGAACGGCCCTTCCATAAGCTAGGGTACTGTCCGATTCACCTCTACCCCATAGCGGACATTAGACTTTGTCTCTGGAACTGAAGACAGACACAAAAAGCTGGAGTAACACAGCGGGTCAGGCAGCATCTCTGGAGAAAAGGTTTAGGTGACGTTTCGGGTCGAGACCCTTCTCTGGAATGGTCCATTTCTTCTTGAACTGACGCACTGTCCAGAACAAGGGGCCACAGTTTAAGAATAAGGGGTAGGCCATATAGAACGGAGATGAGGAAGAACATTTTCAGTCAGAGAGTGGTGAAGGTGTGGAATTCTCTGCCTCAGAAGGCAGTGGAGGCCAGTTCGTTGGATGCTTTCAAGAGAGAGCTGGATAGAGCTCTTAAGGATAGCGGAGTGAGGGGGTATGGGGAGAAGGCAGGAACGGGGTACTGATTGAGAGTGATCAGCCATGATCGCATAGAATGGCGGTGCTGGCTCGAAGGGCTGAATGGCCTACTCCTGCACCTATTGTCTATTGTCTATTGTCACTGCAATGCTGAGAACTATATTCTGCACTCTGTATCTTCCCCCTTTCCTCTACCTATTGTACTTGAGTTTGACTTGGTTGTATTTATGAATGGTACATCTAAGGTTGCCAACTTTCTCACTCCCAAATAAGAGACAAAGGGTGATGTCACCGCACTGCGCCCCACGTGACCTCACCCATCCAGTGGCCACGTGCTCCCACTCCACCAATGGCGGCCGCCCGGGCCGGGAGGCGGGTTGCTACGTAACCTCCGTTAGGCAGCGCCCGGGCCTCCGGACCTACACCGGCTCCCAGGCCACACTGTCCGGGCCCACAGTGCCCGGGCCCACAGTGTCCGGCCTACAGTGTCCGGACCTACACCGGCTCCCAGGCCACAATGTCCGGGCCCACAGTGCCCGGCCCCACAGTGTCCGGCCTACAGTGTCCGGGCCTACAGCCTCCAAACCTACAACGGCCTGGCCTACAGCGTCCGGGCCTACAGCATCATCCAGGCCTAATACGGGACAAGGGCGGTCCCGTAAGGAACAAACCAATTTAGCCCGAAATAAGGGATGTCCCGGCTAATATGGGACAGTTGGCGACCCTCGGTATATCTGATCGGATGGCATGCAAGAGAAAGCCTTTCATTCTAGTTTTTTGTGACCCTCGGTGTTTTGATTTTTTTGTTTGGCGTGGGCACAAATCACAAACTCTCTGGAAGATCAACGGTCATGATGTTTGTGGTTCTCTCTCTCCTACTTTTTCCACCTTTTAGTTCTGACATGTCACAAATGGAATGTATATTAAGTACCACCTCTACTGACGAGCTGCTATAATATTTTCATGAAGCCATGAAGCAGCGGTGAGTTGAGTCCATGCTGCCAGGCCCTGTACACAGGTGTGGCCACTCACGTCTGTGGCCTGGGAAAGTACGCTCTTCTGTCTACCAAACGGCTGCCTACTTTCTGGGAAAGCTGACTCCTCCGTTTTTTTGCTCATCTCAGGAGCGATCAAAGTGATTCCGAATTGGCAAAGCTTCTAAACAACATCGTTTTGCAAAGGGAGTCTACAAGCCCTTTTCTAATATTCCATTCTTTAAAAAAATTCTTTGTGTATCTGCCGATGTTTTTGAAGTCTGTGCATTGGAATCTGTCAGTGGGCTTCTGGCTGCTGCACATCTATTCAAGGGAGAAGTAATTAATGAAACTTGTACTTCTGTGTTGATGTGGCTCCAAGCCAATCGTTAACTCCCCACCTCCCCCCCCACTATTCTGCTTCGCTTCCCAAATGCATTAACTCCTTGTGGGCAGGAAGGAACTGCAGATGCTGGTTTAAACCAAAGATAGACACAAAATGCTGGAATAACTCAGGGGGTCAGGCAGCATCTCTGGAGAGAAGGAATGGGTGAAGTTTCGGGTCGAGTTTCGGGTGTGGGAGGAAACCGGAGCACCCGGAGACAACCCACGCAGGTCACAGGGAGAACGTACAAACTCCGTACATAGAAACATAGAAAATAGGTGCAGGAGTAGGCCATTCGGCCCTTCGAGCCTGCACCGCCATTCAATATGATCATGGCTGATCATCCAACTCAGTATCCCGCACCTGCCTTCTCTCCATACCCCCTGATCCCTTTAGCCACTAGAGCCACATCTAACTCCCTCTTAAATATAGCCAACGAACTGGCCTCAACTACCTTCTGTGGCAGAGAATTCCACAGATTCACCACTCTCTGTGTGAAATTTTTTTTTCTCATCTCGGTCCTAAAAGACTTCCCCCTTATCCTTAAACTGTGACCCCTTGTTCTGGACTTCCCCAACATCGGAAACAATCTTCCTGCATCTAGCCTGTCCAACCCCTTAAGAATTTTGTACATTTCTATAAGATCCCCCCTCAATCTTCTAAATTCCAGCGAGTACAAGCAGAGTCTATCCAGTCTTTCTTCATATGAAAGTCCTGCCATCCCAGGAATCAATCTGGTGAACCTTCTCTGTACTCCCTCTGTTGCAAGAATGTCTGTCCTCAGATTAGGAGACCAAAACTGTACGCAATACTCCAGGTGTGGTCTCACCAATGCCCTGTGCAGGTGAGCGGAATGTCGTGCTGCCCTAATTACCCGCACACACACACACACACACACACACACACACACACACACACACACACACACACACACACACACACACACACACACACACACACACACACACAGAGGCAGCTCCATGGGAGAGGCTTGCACTCACTGCCACGTTGGCATCCTCGGTGTCACTCGGTGTTCCACTGTGTGCCTCTCCCGTCCCGCACTACCGCATAGGGTTGCCAACTTCCTCACTCCCAATGAAGGGACAAAGGGTGACGTCACCGCCCCGCGCCCCACGTGACCTCACCCAGCCAGCGGCCGCCATTGGTGGAGCGGGAGCACGTAGCCGCTGGCTGGCCTGGGTGAGGTCACGTGGGGCGCGGGGCGGTGACGTCACCCTTTGCCCCGTATTTGGGAGTGAGGAAGTTGGCAACCCCTACTGATACGGGACAAGGGCGGTCCCGTACGGGACAAATTCATTTAGCCCAAAATACGGGATGTCCCCGCTAATACGGGACAGTTGGCAACCGCACCACTGCACAATGCTGGGTTTGTAGCACAGCCACTGTAAACTTCCTGACGGGCAGACTCTGTCGTACGCTGGAGCTGCGTAGATCAGCTCTCATGTTGACTTTGTTGTGCTTGACTCATCTTTTTCCTTTGCATCTTCCTTGACGACATTTCCAAGATATGTTATTGGATCTCAGTGACCTGTTGCAGGTATGTACATGCATTGACTTCAAATGTTTTATTTATCCTGTTACTTTTGTTAGATTTTCCAGTTTTCTATCCCACTACAATCAGTCTGAGGAAAGGTCCCGACCTGAAACGTTGCCTACACATGTTCTCCTGAGATGCCTGGTGCGTTGGGTTGCTCCAGCACTTTGTGTCTTTCTCTTTGTTAAATCTATATATTTCCCCACACAGTCCTCTTTACTTTGTTATATTTGAGAGAAGGGATCAGAAGATCATGAGATAGGGGCAGAATTAGGCCTAATTCTTCTCCGAGAACCTATCAACCTATGAAAATAACTTGACGATAGTGCAGGAGCAGGTAAGATGAGATGTACTCCTTCCTCCCTGATGACCAGGGGTTAAAATGTGGCCCACACCTTGGTTTGCTCCACAGAAATGTGTTCTTCCTGTCATGCATCAAACCTGAGTTACAGATGAGAACAGGCCACTCGGTTAACTTGAGTGCAACTCCCTGCGACTTCAAATGCAACATCATTTGGTTATAGTCATAGAGTCATAGCATGGAAACAAGCATTGCAACCTAACTGATCCATGCAGATCAACATGCCCCATCTAAGCTGGTCCCATTTGCCAGCATTTTCCCCATGTCTATGGGTTGCCAACTATCTCACTCCCAAATACGGGACAAGGCGACCTCACCCAGCCAGCGGCCACGTGCTCCTGCTCCACCAATGGCGGCCACCCGGGCCGGGAGGTGGGTTGCTACACAACCTCCATTAGGTGAACACACTTGGCCCCGCTCCCCGAACACACTCTGTTAGCCTACACTGTCCCGGCTGACAGCGGCCCCCGGGCCTACAGTGTCCGGGCGTACAGTGCTGGGGCCTACAGTGTCCGGGCCTACAGCAACCCCCGGGCCTAATACGGGACAAGGGCGGTCCCGTACAGGACAAACCAATTTAGCCCAAAATACGGGATGTCCCGGCTAATACGGGACAGTTGGCAACCCCTTCCCATATGCCTCTAAACTTTATCTGTCTAGGTAACTTTTAATGTTGTTGTTGTAGGTACCTTAACCACTTCTTCATAAGTTCACACGTTGTTGGAGCAGAATTCAGCCATTCGGCCCATCAATTCTACTCTGCGATTCACTCATGGCTGATCTCTCTTTCCCTCACACCCCATTCTCCTGCCTTCTCCCCAAAATCCCTGGCACCCGTACTAATCAAGAATCTGCCAATCTCCACCATAAAAATATATTTCTGCGTTCCGCAGAGACCGTTCCCTCCGTAGCTCCCTGGTCCACTCGTCCCTTCCTACCCAAACCACCCCATCCCCGGGCACTTTCCCCTGCAACCGCACGAGATGCAACACCTGTCCCTTTACCTCCCCCCTCAACTCCATCCAAGGACCCAAACAGTCTTTCCAGGTGAGACAGAGGTTCACCTGCACCTCCTCCAACCTCATCTATTGTATCCGCTGTTCCAGATGTCAACTTAATACAGAGCTTTATTGTCATTCGGTACCGAGATACCGAACGAAATTACATTTCCAGCAGTCACAGAACACAACAAAAAAGAAAAGAACACAAGACACACGACCCCAACACAAACATCCATCACAGTGACTCCAAACACCCCCTCACTGTGTTGGAAGGCAACAAAACTTCTACTCTCTTCCCCCCACGCCCACGGACAGACAGCTCGCCCCCTACCGAGGCGACTGAACTTATTTACATCGGCGAAACCAAACGCAGGCTCGCCGATCGTTTCGCTCAACACCTTCGCTCAGTCCGCCTTAACCAACCTGAGCACTTCAACTCCCCCTCCCACTCCCAGTCTGACCTTTCTGTCATGGGCCTCCTCCAGTGCCATAGTGAGGCCCACCGCAAATTGGAGGAACAGCACCTCATATTTCGCTTGTGCAGCTTGCAGCCCAGCGGTATGAACATTGACTTCTCCAACTTTAGATAGTTCCTCTGTCCTCTAGGCTCCTCTAAGTTCCTCTAAGTTATTTTCTTACACCATAAAAATACCTATTGACTTGGCCTCCGCAGCCGTCTGTGGCAATACATTCCACATATTCACCACCCTCTGACTGAAGAAACTCCTCCTCATCTCCTATTCTAAAGGAACTTCCTTTCATTCTGAGGCTGTGTCCTCTGGTCCTGGACTCTCCCACTAATGGAAACCTCCTCTCCACACCCACTCTATCCTCCGGTAGTTTGTTCCATGTACCCACCACCCTCTGAAAATGTTGCCTCTTAGGTTCCTATGAAATCGTTACCCCTCTCACTTTAAACGTAAGCTCTCTAGTGTTTTATTCCCCAACCCTGAGAAAAAGACTCTATGATTTCATACACCGTCTCAAATAATATTTCATGGTTGAAAAGGAAGAAAATCTGCAGATAATGGAAATTTGAAATAAAAACAGCCAATTACAAACATACAGCCAATCAGGCAACTTCTGTGAAGGGGGACGCCTCTATTTGGTTCCCCACAGATGTTGCCTGACTTGCTGAATATTTCCATCAGTCTCCAATTCAAGAAATGTCTGGCATCTGAATTGTTTATCCAGGAGATTATTTCATAAACTCTCTCCACTTTATTTGTGGAAGAGATAATCACAATCATACTTTATTAGCCAAGTACGTTTTGCAACATACGAGGAACTTCATTTGCCATACAGTCATACCAATAAAAAGCACCAGGACACACAAAATACATTTTAACATGAACATCCTCCACAGTGACTCCTCCACATTCCTCACTGTGATGGAAGGTGAAAAAAACGTTCAATCTCTCCCTTCTTTGTCCTCCAGCGGTCGGGGGCCTCGAAACTTCCGTTAACGGGACGATCTTAACTCCTGTAGCCAGCGGTGGGCCTTCCTCGTCGGGGCGATCAAGCTCCTGCATCGGGGGGGATCTCAGCTCCCCCACGCCGGGCGATTTGCCCTGCGTCAGGGCTAGTCGAACGCCATGCGGCTTCGGAGGTTATTGCCCATCCCCGTGATAAGCTGCGACCTGGACCACTGCAGTCCATGTGTTGAAGAGATTTCCACAGTGCAGTTGGGAAGGTGATCAAGATTTAGATCCAGTACTGATGGAGGAGTTGCAATTTGAGTCATCCAGCATGGAAACAGATCCTTCGGCCCAACTCGTCCTTGCTGTCCAAGGTGCCCCATCTAAGCTAGTCCCAGTTGCCCGCATTGACCGACATGGAATCATAGCCTTTATGTGAAGAAACAGGCCGTTCCGGCCCAACTTGCCCACACCAGCCAACATGCGCCATCTACACTAGTCCCACCTGCCTGCGTTTGACACATATCCCTCTAAACCTGTCCTATCCATGTACCTGTCTAAATGTTTCTTAAATGTTGCCATAGCCCCTGCTTCAACGACCTCAACCCCCGACGGCACGGTGGCGCAGCGAGTAGAGTTGCTCCTTAGAGCACCAGAGACCGGGTTCGATCCTGACTACGGGTGCTGTGTGCACAGAGTTTGTACGTTCTCCCCGTGACCTGCGTGGGTTTTCTCCCTGCACATCTGCGTTAAACTTTCCCCCTCTCACCTTGTAGCCTCCATTTCCATGGAGGATTTGCCCTTTAGATTGCCTTCAATTCCTATTTCCGTGTTTGGTTTGCTGCCACAACAGCTGTTGTGGACTAAATTAGATTGTAGTCTGTTTGCGTTTTAACCTGACCAAGAGGCTGTGGTGAATTCTGCCCGAACACAGCTGGTACCCGGTTTATTTTTGACTCTTCAGCTGCTCCGACTGAGTGTACTCTCCCCCATATCCACAAGATTGCTTTCTCCTTTTTAGTACTTGCTGTTTGGCAGCTATCAGTGTTGGATCAAATAAAGATGATATTCTGTGCGTTAAAATATTCCGCACACAGCCAGCGGTCTATTTGACAGCTCTTCTGAGGGTGTTCCTGGACGTGGAGATTCATGGCACAAAAGAAAGCCTTTTGTTCAACTGCGCTGTGCTTGCCAAAGTAGATCGGTGCAGATTTCAGCTCTTGCTTGTTATAAAATATAAAACGTATGGAATTATAAAAGGACTGGACAAGCTAGATGCACGAAAAATGTTCCCAATGTTGGGGGCGTCCAGAACCAGGGGCCACAGTCTAAGAATAAAGGGGAGGCCATTTAAAACTGAGGTGTGAAAAAATAACTTTCTCACCCAGAGAGTTGTGAATCTGTGGAATTCTCTGCCACAGAAGGCAGTGGAGGCCAATTCACTGGATGAATTTAAAAGAGAGTTAGATAGAGCTCTAGGGGCTAGAGGAATTAAGGGATATGGGGAGAAGGCAGGCACGGGTTACTGTTGGGAGACAGAAAGCAAAGAGTGGGGATAAATGGGTCCCTTTCAGAATGGCAGGCAGTGACTAGTGGGGTACCGCAAGGCTCGGTGCTGGGACCGCAGTTATTTACAATATACATTAATGACTTGGATGAAGGGATTAAAAGTACCATTAGCAAATTTGAAGATGATACAAAGCTGGGTGGTAGTGTGAACTGTGAGGAAGATGCTATGAGGTTGCAGGGTGACTTGGACAGGTTGTGTGAGTGGGCGGATGCATGGCAGATGCAGTTTAATGTGGATAAGTGTGAGGTTATCCACTTTGGTGGTAGGAATAGGAAGGCAGATTATTATCTGAATGGTGCCAAGTTAGGAAAAGAGGACGTACAACAAGATCTGGGTGTCCTAGTGCATCAGTCACTGAAAGGAAGCATGCAGGTACAGCAGGCAGTGAAGAAAGCCAATGGAATATTGGCCTTCATAAGAAGAGGAGTTGAGTATAGGAGCAAAGAGGCCCTTCTGCAGTTGTACAGGCCCCTAGTGAGACCGCACCTAGAGTACTGTGTGCAGTTTTGGTCTCCAAATTTGAGGAAGGATATTCTTGCTATTGAGGGCGTGCAGCGTAGGTTTACTATGTTAATTCCCGGAATGGCGGGACTGTCATATGTTGAAAGACTGGAGCGACTAGGCTTGTATACACTGGAATTTAGAAGGATGAGAGGAGATCTTATCGAAACATATAAGATTATTAAGGGGTTGGACACATTAGAGGCAGGAGTCCAGAACAAGGGGCCACAGTTTAAGAATAAGAGGTAGGCCATTTAGAACGGAGATGAGGAAAAACTGTTTCAGTCAGAGAGTTGTAAATCTGTGGAATTCCCTGCCTCAAAAGGCAGTGGAGGCCAATTCTCTGAATGCATTCAAGAGAGAGCTAGATAGAGCTCTTAAGGATAGCGGAGTCAGGTGGTATGGGGAGAAGGCAGGAACGGGGTACTGATTGAGAATGATGAGCCATGATCATATTGAATGGCGGTGCTGGCTCGAAGGGCCGAATGGCCTACTACTGTACCTAATGTCTATTAACCATCGATCACCAGTTCTACGTTGACCCATGTTCTCATCCACTCCCCACACACTCGGGGCACTTTACAGAGACCAATGATCGCACAAACCTGCACATCTTTGGAATGTAGGAGGAAACCGGAGCACCCGGAGAAAACCCACGTGGTCACAGGGAGAACATACAAACGTCGTACAGGCAGCACCCTGGGTCAGGATCGAACCTTGGTCTCTGGTGCTGATTCAGATTGGCCTCCAGTTTCAGGGACAGTTTCTGCCCAGCTGGTATCAGGCAACTGAACCATCCCATCACAAACCGGAGAGCAGTCCTGAGCTACCATCTACCTCATTGGAGCCCCTCGGTCTATCTTTAATCGTAACCTTCCTGGACTTTGTCTTGCACCAAACGTTATTTCCTTAATCGTGTATCTTCACACTGTGGGCGGCATGATCATAATCAACGATAGTCTTACCGCTGACTGGATAGCACGCAACAAAACAGCTTTCCACTGTACCTCGGTATACATGACAATAAACTCAACTAAACCGTGAGGCAGCAGCTCTACCAGCCACGCCACTGTGCTGCTGGCATACAGCCAATGTTCAGGAGTCGTGGTCTAACCAGAGCTGAATGGCTGAATAACAGTAAGAAGAGACTGCCAAGATCGTCCCCATCCCCTTGTGCAAAGGATGAGGCTGAAGCGGTTCCAGGCATCTTCAGAGAACTGTACACTAGATGATCCATCTTGGCCTCCTCTTCACCTCCCTTTGTTATGGTTTCCAGTCCAACTGGATCCAGTTCATTCGCTCCACATCGCATTAGCAAACAGCTGACTGCTCTGGACACGGCAAGCATTCTGGCTGTGGTTCTAACATGTTGTGCTCAGGAAGTGACCCATGTCTGTAGCCAAGCTAATCCATTACAGCTACAGCACTGGCAACCCATCAAGTGAAACTTTGTCTTGATATGTACTGTCCGCACAATGCAGAAACATCTCCAGGCTAGTTGATTACTGTGGGACCAGGGCCATAGAATCACACACCGTGAAAACAGGCCCTCCAGCCTAACTCGCCCACACCATCTGCACTAGTCCCACCTGCCTGCATTAGACCCTTACCCCTCGAAGCCTGTCCTTTCCATGTACCTGTCCAAATGTTTCTTAAAAGTTGCAATAGTCGCTGCCTCAACTACCTCCTCCAGCAGCTCAATCCATACACCCACCATCCTTTGCGTGAAGAAGTTACCCCTCATAGAAACATAGGTGCAGGAGGAGGCCATTTGGCCCTTCGAGCCAGCACCGCCAGTCATTGTGATCATGGCTGATCATCCACAATCAGTAACCCGTGCCTGCCTTCTCCCCATATCCCTTGATTCCACTAGCCCCTAGAGCTCTATCTGACTCTCTTTTAAATTCATCCAGTGAATTGGCCTCCACTGCCTACTGTGGCAGAGAATTCCACAAATTCACAACTCTCTGGGTGAAAAAGTTTCTTCTCACCTCAGTTTTAAATGGCCTCCTCTTTATTCTTAGACTGTGGCCCCTGGTTCTGGACTCCCCCAACATTGGGAACATAGTCCCGCCATCCCGGGGATTAACCTTGTGAACCTACGCTGCACTGCCTCAATAGCAAGGATGTCCTTCGTCAAATTAGGAGACCAAAACTGCACACAATACTCCAGATGTGGTCTCAGCATGGCCCTATACAACTGCCAAATGACCTTTTTATTCCTATACTCATATCCTACTGAATCTTTCCCCTCTCACCTTGAACCCATGTCCTCTGGTTCTCGATGCCCCAACTCTGGGCATAGAGTTGGAGAACCCCAAACACTTGTGCTCGAATCTAAGCTTGGTAACGTTGGGCTGGCAGCGATAACTACATATTATGTGAAGTATTGCTTGCAGCAATGAAGTACCAAAAGCTGTTTCCCAGCGTCGTCATCATCACCATCGGCGGTCACTCGAATCGAGTGTGACTGTCCTTGTAGGACGCCCGTGCGTGACTTTGTTTAACGTGGGGAGACTGGTGCACAGACAGCAACCACACGGTCCTTGACAGATCTGGGTCAGGATCCAGTGGCATGGAGTCCAAGACGACCGGGGACCCTTTTGTGCTGCAGCCTTCATCCATCCGCCTTCCCAGCCGTTGTGACGCTCCACTAAAGTCAGCCATCATCCTCCCTCCGCCTGTTCCACCGTTGAGGTCTTGGTTGGATTGCTCTTTGTCAGGGACCTCCCCCTCGACCTTACTGCCATGGGTGACCCTACCAGGAGCATAGCTCCAGACGGCATCGCTCTCAGGATCTCAGGACCACACGAGCTTCTCCACCACGACACGGTGACAATCCACAGAGAAGTGTTTCTCAGAAGGACTAGAGTCACAGAGACGCTAGCCCTGTGCTGACTGAGGAACCTGCCCGCTGAACGGTGTAGAAATGCTGCCGTTACAGATCATTCTGTTCTTATTTTCTGCTCCACTTCATTGTACTTTGATGGCCTGGTGCCAAACTTACCATGGTGGTTTCCATGGCAACAGACTTCAGAACCAAATCACTGAAGATACGGGCATGGTGACTGTGGGGATGATGAACTGGGAAAGTGTGATGGAAGAGGCCTTCAAATCTGCTGCCTCTCCCCTGTTACAGTGAATATAGAAACATAGAAAATAGGTGCAGGAGGAGGCCGTTTAGCCCTTCGAGCCAGCACCGCCATTCTTTGTGATCATGGCTGATCACCCACAATCAGTAACCCGAGGCCTGCCTTCTCCCCATATCCCTTGATTCCACTAGCCCCTAGAGCTCTATCTAACTCTCTTTTAAATTCATCCAGTGAATTGGCCTCCACTGCCTTCTGTGGCAGAGAATTCCACAAATTCACAACTCTCTGGGTGAGATCTTCGGTTTCCTCCCACACTCCAAAGACATGCAGGTTTGTAGGTTAATTGGCTTGGTAAATGTAACAATTGTCCCCAGTAGGTGGACAAGTGACGTTTTGCGTCAGGGCCCTTCTCCAGACTCAGTTGGTTCAGATTCCACCCCACTGCTGATTGATGCCATCTCCAACTCACGCTGTCGTGGAAAGCAGTCAACGTAATCAAAGACTTGTCCCCCCACGGTCATTCCTTCTTCTCTCCGCTCCCGTCGATACAAAAGCTTAAAGGCACGCACCACCAGACTCAGGAACAGCTCCTTCCCCTCTGTTATCAGGCTTTTGAACGGCCCTTCCATAAACTAGGGTACTGTCCGATTCACCTCTACCACATTGTGGACATTGGACTTTGTCTGTGGAACTGATGCGCTACAATGCTGAGAACTATATTCTGCACTCTGTATCTTCCCCTTTGCCCTACCTTGTTTTGTGCTTGATTGTATGTAAGTAGAGTATTGATTTGTGTGGATAGCATGCAAAGCAAAGCTTTTGACTGTTCCTCGGTACATGTGAGAATAATAAACGTAAACCTAAATGTTCTTAACCTTTCTTGCAGGTGAATGTCTATGTGTTGGGGAAGACTTTTCTTCTGCTGGCCAGAGAGCTTTGCATCAACGCACCGGCAATAGGTTTGTAAGGAATGATTCCCTTTCCCACACTATTCAATCGGTGCACTGTTGATTGTTTTTAACCTGCATAAGTAAACAAAGATGCCTTTACTTTGTATATATAAAATGGGGGAGTAAATCTGAGACAAGCGGATCAGGAGGGTAAAACTCTCTCTGTACTGTGTGTGTGTGCACAGATTTGGTCTCCAAATTTGAGGAAGGACATTCTTGCTGTTGAAGGCGTGCAGCGTAGGTTCACCAGGTTAATCACCGGGATGGCTGGACTGTCATATGTTGAAAGAATGGAGCGACTGGGCTTGTATTCACTGGAATTTAGAAGGATGAGAGGGGATCTTATTGAAACATATAAGATTATTAAGGAATTGGACACGCTAGAGGCAGGAAACATATTCCCGATGTTGGGGGAGTCCAGAACCAGGGGTCACAGTTTAAGAATAAGGGGTAGGCCATTTAGAACGGAGATGAGGAAAAACGTTTTCACCCAGAGTTGTAAATCTGTGGAATTCTCTGCCTCAGGAGGCAGTGCAGGCCAATTCTCTGGATGCTTTCAAGAGAGAGTTAGATAGAGCTCTTAAAGATAGCGGAGTCAAGGGATATGGGGAGAAGTCAGGAACGGGGTACTGATTGGGGATGATCAGCCGTGATCACGGTGAATGGCGGTGCTAGCGCGAAGAGCCGAATGGCCTCCTCCTGCACCTATTGTCTAATGACACTCAGTTGCATTTAACACACAAATGGAAATGCTGTCTGATGCTTCCTGAGGAATACTTGCGATGGAATTGTGACAATATACCAAGAACCTCGCCCACGTGTGGTAGGTCGGTCTGTGTTGTGCGGGAATAGTGTGAGCAAAATAGTTATCTCCCCCTGAGGACATTGAACGATATGGAGAGAATTCTCCAGTCTCCACTGGGTGCTTTGTACAATGTAGAGACAGTGGCCTGTGTGCTTGGAATCTGAAATATTATGTGCAGTTCTGGTCACAGGAGGAAGGGCTCACCCTCACCCCCTTCCATTCTCCCCCTCACCCCTCCAGCCCCCCTCCCCCTCACACCTCCAGCCCCCACACCCCTCACCCCTCCTCCCCCTCACCCCTCCAGCCCTCCTCCCCCTCACCCCTCCTCCCCCTCACCCCTCCTCCCCCTCACCCCTCCTCCCCTCACCACTCCAGCCCTCCTCCCCCTCCCCCTCACCCCTCCTCCCCCCTCCTCCCCCTCACCCCTCCTCCCCCTCACCCCTCCAGCCCTCCTCCCCCTCACCCCTCCTCCCCCTCACCCCTCCTCCCCTCACCACTCCAGCCCTCCTCCCCCTCCCCCTCACCCCTCCTCACCCCTCCTCCCCCCCTCACCCCTCCCCTCCTCACCCCCCCCACCCCTCACCCCTCCCCCCCCTCACCCCTCCCCCCTTCACCCCACCTCCCCCCCTCACCCCTCCCCCCTCACCCCCCTCACCCCTCCACCCCCTCACCCCTCCACCCCCTCCACCCCCTCACCCCTCCACCCCCTCACTCCTCCTCCCCCTCACCCCTCCTCCCTCTCAGCCCTCCTCCCCGCTCCACCCCCTCACCACTCCAGCCCCCCTCCTCCCTCTCACCCCTCCTCCCCCTCACCACTCCAGCCCCCCTCACCCCCTCCTCCCCCCTCCCCCCCCCTCACCCCTCCTCCCCCTCACCCCTCCCCCCCTCACCCCTCCACCCCCTCACCCCTCCACCCCCTCACCCCTCCTCCCCCTCACCCCTCCTCCCCCTCACCCCTCCTCCCCCTCACCCCTCCTCCCCCTCACCACTCCAGCCCTCCTCCCCCTCACCCCTCCTCCCCCTCACCACTCCAGCCCCCCTCCCCCTCACCCCTCCTCCCCCTCACCCCTCCTCCCCCTCACCCCTCTAGCCCTCCTCCCCCTCACCCCTCCTCCCCCTCACCCCTCCTCCCCCTCCCCCCTCCTCCCCCTCACCCCTCCTCCCCCTCACCCCTCCAGCCCTCCTCCTCCTCACCCCTCCTCCTCCCCCTCACCCCTCCTCCCCCTCACCACTCCAGCCCTCCTCCCCCACCCCTCCTCCCCCTCACCCCTCCTCCTCCTCCTCCTCCTCACCCCTCCTCCCCCTCACCCCTCCTCCTCCTCCTCCTCACCCCTCCTCCCCCTCACCCCTCCTCCTCCTCCTCACCCCTCCTCCCCCTCACCCCTCCTCCTCCTCCTCCTCACCCCTCCTCCCCCTCACCCCTCCTCCCCCTCCCCCCTCCTCCCCCTCACCCCTCCTCCCCCTCACCCCTCCAGCCCTCCTCCCCCTCACCCCTCCTCCTCCCCCTCACCCCTCCTCCCCCTTACCACTCCAGCCCTCCTCCCCCACCCCTCCTCCCCCTCACCCCTCCTCCTCCTCCTCCTCACCCCTCCTCCCCCTCACCCCTCCTCACCCCTCCTCCTCCTCCTCCTCCTCCTCACCCCTCCTCCCCCTCACCCCTCCTCCTCCTCCCCCTCACCACTCCAGCCCTCCTCCCCCTCACCCCTCCTCCCCCTCACCACTCCAGCCCTCCTCCCCCTCACCACTCCAGCCCTCCTCCCCCTCACCCCCCTCACCCCTCCTCCCCCTCACCCCTCCTCCCCCTCACCACTCCAGCCCTCCTCCCCCTCACCACTCCAGCCCTCCTCCCCCTCACCCCTCCTCCCCCTCACCCCTCCTCCTCCTCACCCCTCCTCCCTCACCCTCCTCCCCCTCACCACTCCAGCCCTCCTCCCCCTCACCCCTCCTCCCCCTCACCCCTCCTCCTCCTCCTCCTCACCCCTCCTCCTCCTCCTCCTCACCCCTCCTCCCCCTCACCCCTCCTCCTCCTCCTCCCCCTCACCCCTCCTCCCCCTCACCCCTCCTCCCCCTCACCACTCCAGCCCTCCTCCCCCTCACCCCTCCTCCCCCTCACCCCTCCTCCTCCTCCCCCTCACCCCTCCTCCCCCTCCTCCCCCTCACCACTCCAGCCCTCCTCCCCCTCACCCCTCCTCCCCCTCCTCACTCCAGCCCTCCTCCCCCTCACCCCTCCAGCCCCCCTCCCCCTCACCCCTCCAGCCCTCCTCCCCCTCACCCCTCCTCCCCCTCACCCCTCCTCCCCCTCACCCCTCCTTCCTCCTCCCCCCCTCACCCCTCCTCCCCCTCACCCCTCCTCCCCCTCACCCCTCCAGCCCCCCTCCCCCTCACTACTCCAGCCCTCCTCCCCCTCACCCCTCCAGCCCCCCTCCCTCTCACCCCTCCAGCCCTCCTCTCCCTCACCCCTCCTCCCCCTCACCCCTCCTCCCCCTCACCCCTCCTTCCTCCTCCCCCCCTCACCCCTCCTCCCCCTCACCCCTCCTCCCCCTCACCCCTCGTCCCCCTCACCCCTCCTCCCCCTCACCTCCCTCACATCCTCCACCTCGCCCCTCCTCCAATCCACCTCCCACCCTTCCTCTCCACCCCTCGCCTTTCTTTCCATCCATATCTCTGTCTCCATCTCTCTCTCTTTCTATTGATCCACCTCTCTATTTGTTATCTCAGTGTCTCATGCACTGTCTGTCCTCTGCCTTTTTCTACCATTCATCTATCTCTGTCTGTCTGTCGCTCTCTCTATATATCTCTCTATCTGATGCATCTCACAATTCCTTGATTACATTTCCTTCTCTCATTTCCTTTCTACCTCCCCCTTTTCTCCCTCTCCCTCTTCCACCCCTCACTCCCTCTCCCTTCCTCTCCCTCCCTCCCATTCCCTTCCTCTCCCACTCTCTCTCCCTCCCTCTCCCTCCCTCTCTCTCTCACTCCCTCTCTCCCCTCTCTCCCTCTCTCTCCCTCCCTCTCTCCTCTTCCCCCCCTCCCACCTCTCCATTTGGTGTGGTTAACCATTCTTCCTTTGCCAGTGTGTTGCTTATGCTTCAGGCAACCGTGACTTGAATTACAATCCAGAACACTTTATGGACACAAATTGCTGGAGTAACTCAGCGAGACAGGCAGCATTTCTGGAGAGAAGGAATGGGTGACGTTTCGGCTCAACACCCTTCTTCAGACCAAAAGGTCTCGACCTTAAACGTCACCCATTCCTCCTCTTCAGAGATGCTGCCCGTCCCGCTGCGTTACTCCAGCATTTTATATCTATTTTACGTTTAAACCAGCATCTGCAGTTCCTTCCTCGTCAGTACACTTTATGTTGAGTTTGTAATTTTTACCAGGAAGATGTGCTTAAGAATTTCTGTCTTAAAGCGATTTGTTTCCTTTGTGAATGGTGCAATGTAGAATTAATGCTTTCTTCATGAACATCTAATGGCGTTGCCCATCACACAGTATGTGTTTGCATACTGTAGGAGAAAAAACTGCAGATGCTGGTTAAAATCGAAGGTAGACACAAAATGGAGTAACTCAGCGGGTCAGGCAACATCTCAGGAGAGAAGGAATGGGTGACGTTTCGGGTTGAGAATCTATCTGTCTTTATACTATCTGTGCTTTGTTTTATTTATGTGACTATTCAATAGACAATAGGTGCAGGAGGAGGCCATTCGGCCCTTCGAGCCAGCACCGCCATTCAATGTGATCATGGCTGATCATTCTCAATCAGTACCCCATTCCTGCCTTCTCCCCATACCCCCTGACTCCGCTATCCTTAAGAGCTCTATCTAGCTCTCTCTTGAATGCATTCAGAGAATCGGCCTCCACTGCCTTCTGAGGCAGAGAATTCCACAGATTCAAAACTCTCTGACTGAAAAAGTTTTTCCTCATCTCCGTTCTAAATGGCCTATCCCTTATTCTTGAACTGTGGCCCCTTGTTCTGGACTCCCCCAACATTGGGAACATGTTTCCTGCCTCTAACGTGTCCAACCCATTAATAATCTTATATGTTTCGATAAGATCTCCTCTCATCCTTCTAAATTCCAGTGTATACAAGGGGGACCCGCCCCCTCCCCTGACATCAGCCTGAAGAAGGGTCTCGGCCCGAAACGTCACCCATTCCTTCTCTCCCGAGACGGGAGAGCTGCCTGACCCGCCGAGTTACTCCAGCATTTTGTGTCTCCCTTTGCATACTACACTTGCCTTTCATCCCTGCCCCTCTCTGACCCCTCAATCTACTGCTGCCTTGCGTGGGCTCGGATTGCACAGATACCCTTGGCCATTGCTCAGCTGCAGTGGCATCGCGCGGTTGTTTGTTTCACAGTTTGGGCAGGGTTGTGCTTAATGATAGGGTTTGCTTGATTCTTCCATCCCGTCTCAGCTGAGAGCTGCTGAGACCAATTATTTCTCAGTGGTTTGTTGCTCAGCTGAAGTTATATCGCAGCACAGATTGGAAATGGTGTACATTCTCCGGCTTGCCTTACGTATAAGATTATTAAGGGGTTGGACACGTTAGAGGCAGGAAACATGTTCCCAATGTTGGGGGAGTCCAGAACAAGGGGCCACAGTTTAAGAATAAGGGGGAGGCCATTTAGAACTGAGATGAGGAAGAACCTTTTCAGTCAGAGAGTTGTGAATCTGTGGAATTCACTGCCTTAGAAGGCAGTGGAGGCCAATTCTCTGAATGCATTCAAGAGAGAGTGAGATAGAGCTCTTAAGGATAGCGGAGTCAGGGGGTATGGGGAGAAGGCAGGAACGGGGTACTGATTGAGAATGATCAGCCATGATCATATTGAATGGTGGTGCTGGCTCGAAGGGCCTCATCCTGCACCTATTGTCTATTGAATGTCACACCACTGCACTCGAGTGTGTGTCACGTGCTGCTGGCTGCCCCATACAATCAGCGCAATACTAACGGTGTGGATCACCATAGGACTTTAGCAGAGAAAGTGTGCAGAGAGTGCACTGTACAACCAAACGTGTAAATGGTGTACGCTTCTCAATGCATCAACGTGTTAATGGTCCAACGTAGGACTCAATAGACAAGAGGTGCAGGAGGCCATTTAGAACTGAGATGTGGAAAAACCTTTTCCACCCAGAGAGTTGTGAATTTGTGGAATTCTCTGCCACAGAGGGCAGTGGAGGTCAATTCTCTGGATGCTTTCAAGAGAGAGTTAGATAGAGCTCTTAATGATAGCGGAGTCAGGGTATATGGGGAGAGGGCAGGAATGGGATATTGATTGTGGATGATCAGCCATGATCACGGTGAATGGCTGTGCTGGCTTGAAGGGCCGAATGGCCTCCTCCTGCACCTATTGTCTATTGGTAGAGGATTCTAAAACTAGAGGGCATAGGCGTAAGGTGTGACATTAAAGAGGGACTTCAGGGGCAGCTTTTTCCACTCAGAGGGTCGTTCATATCTGGAATGGGCTGCCAGAGGAAGCTGTAGAATCGGACACAATAACGAGTCTCAAAAGTCATTTGGACAGATGTATGGATAGGAGGGGTTTGGCCAAATGGGACTGTCCTCGATGCCAACTTGCTGATTATGGACAAGGTGGGCTCAAGGGTCTGTTTCCACACTGTACAGCTCTACGACTGCAAGTTTGGCCGTAGTAAGATTTTCTTCCTTCCTCTAAATCATACGCAGGTAAGTGCAAGTACTGTATATTGCTGTGGGGCCAGCAGCAGTCCCTGCAGCAACAGAGTGTTTACTGGTTGCCAACCGGACGGAAAATGATGCACTGAGCCTCACTTGCCATTAAGCAATCCTTTGCATGTACATAAAATTACAAGTGGCAAAGGTAGGGTAGTGAGAATCTTGAAGTTCTCCTCCTTTACCTCTGCTGTTAACATCATCAGCAACACCACAAGCTATTGGCTTGCAACATCGTCTTTAGTGAGGCACACTGAAAACAGAGGTTCTGACCCAAAACGTCATCTATCCATGGTCTCTCGACATGCTGCCTGACCCGCTGAATTATTCCAGCAGCTTTTTCTCTGACCAACCTATTTTCTCACTCCTAAGTCACACCCTGCCAAGATTCTGACATTATTCCAAGGATAATTTACAATCTTACCCGCACACCAGGTTACATTTTGGGCTTAGGTTATTAAAAATGAAATGTTATTCCAAAATACTTACTGGCCCAGGCCAACTATTCTTGTTCATAAGCGATAGGAGCAGAATTAGGCCATTCGGCCCATCTAGTCACCTCTGCCATTCAATCATGGTTGATCTATCTCTCCCTGCTAACCCCATTCTCCTGCCTTCTCCCCATAACCTGACATCCGTACTAATCAACAATCAATAGACAATAGGTGCAGGAGGAGGCTATTCGGTTCTTCGAGCCAGCACCGCCATTCAATGTGATCATGGCTGATCATCCACAATCAGTACCCCGTTCCTGCCTTCTCCCCATACCCCCTGACTCCGCTATCCTTAAGAGCTCTATCTAGCTCTCTCTTGAATGCATTCAGAGAATTGGCCTCCACTGCCTTCTGAGGCAGAGAATTCCAGATTCACAACTCTCTGACTAAAGACATTTCTCCACATCTCCTTCCTAAAGATATATTCCTTTTATACTGAGGCTGCTACTATTGTTGTCATTGGGTAGATCTACTTGCTGCTTCTAGATGAACGGTCCTTCCATAAGCCAGGGTACTATCTGATTCACCTCTACCCCATTGTGGACATTGGACTTTGTCTACAATGCTGAGAACTATATTCTGCACTCTGTATCTTCCCCTTTGCTCTACCTAATGTATTTGAGTTTGACTTGTTTGTCTTTGTGTATCAATATAATTTGATAGCACGCAAAGCAAAGATTGTACCTCAAAACAGGTTATAGTAATAAACCCAAACTGAGACAGCAGGAATGGCTACTTTTAGATCACAAAATGCTGGAGTAACTCAGCGGGTCAGGCAACGTCTCGGGAGAGAAGGAATGGGTGACGTATCGAGTCGAGTACCTTCTTCAGACTGAAGATGGGTCTCGACCCGAAACGTCACCCATTCCTTCTCTCCAGAGATGCTGCCTGACCCGCTGAGTTACTCCAGCATTTTGTGTCTACTTTCGATTTAAACCACATCTGCAGTTTCTTTCCTACTACTTTATGATCATACGGGTCAATCAGCAATTGATGTGCCATATTTAGCACACAGTTGCTTCTACCTTACTAGGCAGCAATAAAGACAACATCAGGCTGATATGTAATCATGTAAAAATCTTTATACTGTACAAGTTCATGAGTCGCAAGTACACAGAGGTGTTGAAATATCATTCATCAGTCATTAAGCCATTTTAAACAGCACTTCTGTACAAAAAAACAGCACAAAACGAGTGCTCTGCTGATCACTGGCCACTGCAGCATCAGTACATCCAATAATAATACTCTCTAGCCATTATAAATAAAATTAATTTACAACCAAACATTCCTTCAATTTCAGATAGTTTGAGACAACAGCTGATCCATTGGACCTCTGTCTGCAGTTCAATATATTATCAGTAGAAGGGCAAGAGGTGGATTCTTGCCAAACTCCCTCTGGTTAGCAGCAGTTGGATTCTGAAGTGTTCCTTTTGCTTGTGATTCCCACGTTGACCAAGTCTCTGGTCAGGCGTAGTAAAGTCCTTTAGCGAGGGGCATTGCATTGCATTGCGTGCCCTTGGTCAGGCGTAGAAGATGAGTTCGGGGATCTGGCCCCCCTGTACTCCAGTGCCGTTGGTGCTGTCCGAGGAGCACTGGAACTGGAAGGTCACTTTGCCATACTGCACCTCTGTCATGCCCTCCTGCCCAAAGTAGCTGAGCTCGTTGCCATCGAGGATGGCGCTGGCGGTGTAGAAGGTGTCCTGCTCCACTTGCACCGGGTGTTCGAACCAGACGGAGAAGGTGACGCTGGAGCCGTCCGACACGAACTTGGTGAAGTTGTGTGCCAGCACCACGCCCTGTCGCTTGAGCTCGATCTTCACGCTATACTCTGCCTTGCCACAGCTGGAGCCATACAGGCCCAGGCCAGCCACAAACACCCGCTTGTCCACAGCAAACTGGATGCTGTCGCAGCGGCCCCGGTACCGCCACTGGTTGCTGCGGTAGGCGGACGACTGGAAGCGGTGGCAGCGCTGTGGGGCCAGGCCTTGCCGCTGGCTGGTGGAGAACTCCAGCTGGGGCTTGTTGGCCGCCGTGTACCACAGGAAGATGTTGTGCGTCTGCTCCAACGTCAGCAGGTCGCACTGGGCAGCCCCGTTGGCAAACTCCTCCAGGCTCATGGTGGGCACCCGCACGATGTAGAGAGCCTTGCCCAGCACGCTCCTCTTGTTACGGGCAGTCAGGGGCAGACCCTGCCTCTTGCACTCTGCCTCCGCCCAGCTGACAGTGGCCTCAAACACCACCACCTCCTTGGTGTTGAGAGTCTCCCGCGACAGGATGATCTCCAGAGTCTGCAGGTCGATCTCGGAGAAGCCCTCAGACCGCAGTGCCAGCTCCGCCTGGGCATCGATCACCTCCCAGCACCGCTGCGTCAGCTCCGGCTCCTCAAACAGCCGGCTCTGTGACAGCAGGATGCAGGCGTTCTTGGCCTCCAGGCTCGTCTCCAGGAAAGTCACACAGGCCTTGGCCAGGTAGGGGACAATGTACTTCTTGGCAGCGTACAGAGTAGCCAGCACCGTGTCCGCTTCCAAGTCAACCTCGTCACTGTACAGATACCTGCAGCGGGGCAAGAAAGCTAGCATTACCACTACAAGAAAAGGCACAAGGGTAACTCAGTGGGTCAGGCAGCATCTCTGGACAATCACAACCCCTCGTTATTCCCTTTGTCATGCGTCTGTACATGCTGGATGACTCAATTGTAATCGTGTATTGTATTTCCGCTGACAGGTTAGCACACAAAAACTCCCAACGCAAACTCTGCCAAAGGCCACAAGAAAACACTTCATAGAAACATAGCAAACAGGTGCAGGAGGCCATTTGGCCCTTCGAGCCAGCACCACCATTCATTGTGATCATGGCTGATCATCTATAATCAGTAACCCGTGCCTGCCTTCTCCCCATATCCCTTGATTCCGCTAGCCCCCAGAGCTCTATCTAACTCTCTTTTAAATCCATCCAGTGAATTGGCCTCCACTGCCCTCTGTGGCAGAGAATTCCACAAATTCACAACTCTCTGGGTGAAAAAGTTTTTTTCCCATCTCAGTTTTAAATGGCCTCCCCTTTATTCTTAGACTGTGGCCCCTGGTTCTGGACTCCCTAGCTTGTCCAGTCCCTTTATGGTGGATGCAGACCAGTCCATTATCCAAACCAGCCTCATCATTATTTTATAGTGAGGTTGTCAGGGTTCAATGGCTTGGGCTCTCGGGAGAGGCTGGGCAGGCTAGGACTTTTTTCCTTGGAGCACAGGAGGATGAGAGGTGATCTTAGTGGTGCAAAAAAAATGAGGGGAATAGATAGGGTGAATGCAGAGTCTTTTACTCATAATAGGGGAATCAAGAACCATTGGTTTAAGGGTAAAGGGGCATTCTTCCCCACTGTCATCAAACTACTGAACAGTCACAGAGCACAGAAACAGACCCATGATCTAACTTGTCTATGCTGTCCAAGGTGCCCCATCTAAAATAATCCCATTTGCCTATTCTGCCCTCTATCTTTCCCCCTTTGCTCCATCTATTGTACTCAAGTTTGACTTGAGTACAACAGAGATGAGGGAAAACTTTTTCAGTCAGAGTTGTGAATCTGTGGAATTCTCTGCCTCAGAAGGCAGTGGAGGCAAATTATCTCGATGCTTTCAAGAGAGAGTTAGATAGAGCCCTTAAGGATAGCAGAGTCAGGGGATATGGGGGGAAGGTAGGAAATGGGTACTGATTGAGAATGATCAGCCATGATCACAGTGAATGGTGGTGCTGGCTCGAAGGGCCGAATGGCCTCGTCCTGCCACCTATTGTCTATTGACAATTGTATTTATGTATAGTATTATCCGATCTGTTTGGATAGCAGGCAAAACAAAGCTTTTCGCTGTACCTCAGTACACGTGGCAATAAAAAACCCAAACTACATTTGGCCCATATCCCTTTAAATCTTTTCTATCCCTGCTACCTGTCCAAATGTAGTTGAAAATATTGTTATTGGGTCATCCCGTAAGCTAGGGTGTAGTCCTGATCTTCCACGACTTCAAGTAGTATTAAGAAAATAACTGCAGATGCTGGTACAAATCAAAGGAATTTATTCACAAAATGCTGGAGTAACTCAGCAGGTCAGGCAGCATCTCAGGAGAGAAGGAATGGGCGACGCTTCGGGTCGAGACCCTTCTTCAGGTCTCGACCCGAAACGTCACCCATTCCTTCTCTCCTGAGATGCTGCCTGACCTGCTGAATTACTCCAGCATTTTGTGAATAAATTCCACGACCTCAATATGGACTTGGCACACTTTCCTCTCACTGTGACGCTAGATTCTGCACTCTGGTATTTTGCACTACACCACCTGTTGTGCTTGTATATGTGGCTTGGCTGTACTTGTGGACAATACTGTTTGACTGGGTAGCAGGCATCTTAGACAACAGATAATAGGTGCACGAGGCCATCATTCGGCCCTTCGAGCCAGCACTGCCATTTAATGTGATCATGGCTGATCATTCTCAATCAGTACCCCGTTCCTGCCTTCTCCCCATACCCCCTGACTCCGCTATCCTTAAGAGCTCTATCTAGCTCTCTCTTGAATGCATTCAGAGAATTGGCCTCCACTGCCTTCTGAGGCAGAGAATTCCAGATTCATAACTCTGACTAAAAAAGTTCTTCCTCATCTCAGTTCTAAATGGCCTACCCCTTATTCTCAAACTGTGGCCCCTGGTTCTGGACTCCCCCAACATCAGGAACATGTTTCCTGCCTCTAACGTGTCCAACCCCTTAATAATCTTATACGTTTCGACTGGCACCACACTGCCGCCTCGCCATCTCCCCACCCCACCTAGCCACACACAAACACACAGATAGATCTCCTTACTTGAGCAGAATGAGGAAAGCTGCAGACTCCACATCTGGAATGTGAATGTCGGATTTATTCTCGGCCAGCTCTCCGTAGAACATGGCGTAGAAAACGGAGCTGCCCACTGCCAAAATGTACTGCAATGGGAAAGTGACAAGTAGAAACAAAAGATCACAACGCGGCTGGCACACAGAGTGCAAGAACCAAACCAAACACGACTTCACATGTACACACCGCGTCCCCTCCTGCCTTCATCTGGCTGCATGTTTCATCACGAATAACAGCCAACAGGGCTGCCAAGATTTGAGCGCAGGAGGCGTTGTCTTTTAAGTCTTGCAACTTTTAAGTCACCGATTTATGCGTTAAAAATAATCCACTCCCTGCGCCTTTTGCAATCCCGTAGGCGTAGATAAATAAACAGGAACGTTTTGAGAGAGGGGGAGGAGGAAAGAGAGGGGGAGAGGAGAGAGCGGAAGGGAGAGAGAGGGGGAAAGAGAGAGGGAGGGGGAGGGAGAGAGAGGGAGGGGGAAGAGAGGGAGGGGGGAAAGAAAGAGAGGGAGGGGGGAGAGAGAGGGAGGGGGAAAGAGAGAGGGGGAGGGAGAAAGAGGGGGAGAAAATAGGGGGGGGGAAGAGAGAGGGAGGGGGGAGAGAGAGGGGGAGGGAGAAAGAGGGGGGAGAAAAGGGGGAAAGAGAGGGGGAGAAAATAGAGGGGGAAAGAGAGAGGGAGGGGGAAAGAGAGAGGGAGGGGGAAGGGAGAAAGAGAGGGGTGAAAAGAGGGGGAAAGAGAGAGAAGGGGAGGGGGGGGGGGGGGAAAGAGAGGGTGTGTATTTACCTTGTGAGCCGGGACTCTCTGTGTCGATGCCGGGGACCCGACGATAAAATGCACGTCTGCCATCAGTTCGTTGTTGTACATCATGGCATTCCTGGGGCAAGCAAAGTGTCAATAAATCAGGGTCGGGTGGTTTTTTAAAGTAAACTAAACAAAGCGCGAGTTTTATCAGGGGACGTGGGAGAGGCATCTCTCTCTCTCACCTTTCCCGCAGCGTCGGGTAGAAGGACTGCCAGTTGGTGTTGGTGTTGTGGTTGTTGTTGTTGTTGAGTGTTTTCTGCTGACCCTGGCGGTGCAGGAGACTCCTCTTGGAGCTGCAGCTCAGCGTGCTGCTGTTAACGCTGTGCTTACTGTGCTGTTGCTGGCTGTTATTGCTGCTGTTGTTACTGCTGCTGTGATCCGACGGATACAATTCCGCAGCCATCTTTTTACCCAGAGAAATAGTTACAATCTCATAGCAAGCGGGCAGCCTCCTGCTGTTGTTGCTGCTGTTGCTGCTGTTGTTGTTACTGCTACTACCACCACCGTTACTACCACCGCAGTCGCTGAGTCCACCTCGCTTCACACTCTTCGACTTCTTCAAGGTTTCTAGAGAAAGCGGGAAACAGCTGTTAGTTAAGACAGTGCATTCTCCCTTTTAATTCACCCCCCCCCCCCCACCGCGAAAGAACTTGCCAAACACCAAAAAAAAACTTTGTTTTGTTTGTTATTTTTTAAATTTACTAACCCTGAAAATATTTCACCAGCAACATAAAGATCCTGGATTGCTTGAGTTTAACTTTCCACCAGTGGATGCGAGCCAGATTTGCAGTTTAAAGTTGATCTCACCCACTCAAGAACAGATCTGGCGATTGTTAATTAAACAAAAATATATATATATATGTATATATCAAAACAAAAAAATAATCCTCCTTCACGTCTTCCGAGTTAAATCCCAGCGTCCAGTAAGTTGTCCAGTGAACACACGATCTACTTTCTTGCTGCTGTTGTATGCGAGCTTTTTACAATGTTGCCTCCGTTTTAGCAAAACAAAATCAGACTAGTCTAGTCCTTGTACGTTTTTGTTCACTTCTGGGGCAAAAGATGCATTTTAGATGAAAAAGACTTTTCCTTTTGCACGTTCGCGTCCAGTTCTCATGGGAGGGTTTCTGCAACGACCAAAGAAAGATCTTTGGTCCCGACTGACTAAATCTCTGGTCTGTTGTGCAAGGCAGCGCCCACACCGACAACGTACGTGTGTGTGCCTGCCTCTCTGCCTGTGTGTGTGTTGTGATCCTTTCCAAATCTCGATCTGGGCGAACGCTCCCTGCAGTCCACACGACTATCTGCTTTTGCTGGGGTGTGTGGTGTGTTTTTTTTCCTTCCCCCTTTTTACTAACAGCAGGTGTTCACGTGATGCCCAACCTTAACCCAAACAACAAGCTCCAATGAAGAGGAGGGAGAGAGAGGGAGGGAGAGAGAGGGGCAGAGAGGAGGGAGGGAGGGAGAGAGAGAGAGAGAGGGAGGGGGAGAGAGGAGGGATGGAGGAGGCAGGCACAAACACAGCGACTGGTTGAGCGGCGATTGAGTGGAAGATCACAACGCCAGCAAGCAGGGAGGGACTACAGGGTGATTAACCATGTCAATCTCAAATCAAAACCCACGCACACACACAAATATAATTATGGGAGTGATCCGACACGTCAATATTTATATTTTTATAGATTAATTCTACCGGCTGTGTTGTATCTATCATCGACTGATTTAAAAAAAAAGTTGGCTTAGAAATCCGATAAATCGGTCAGCCACAAAGCAAGACAGAAAATAACAAACCCAAGGATTTGACCCTGCCCGGTTTAATCATAAATGCGAAGGTAGACACAAAATGCTGGAGTAACACAGCGGGTCAGTCAACGTCTCTGGAGAGAAGGAATGGGTGATGTTACAGGTCGAGACCCTTCTTCAGACTGGACTTGAGTCTCACCCATTCACCCATTCCTCTCCAGAGATGTTACTCCGGCGTTTTGTGTCCACCTTCGGTTTAAAGCCGGCATCTGCAGTTGCTTGTTACATATTAATAATGAATGCAATCCGCTTTGAAGAGATAATTGAGTGCATTTGATGATGGGCAGGCGGCTGCGAGTGTTGCAGACAGAGCAGAGCCGGGCAGAGCAGAGCAGAGCATTGCAGACAGAGCAGAGCCCGCTGTCATCCCCGGCTCCATCCCTTTGCAACAAACGCCATTTGCCTGTCGGTTCGCCGGGCAGAGAGACGCCGCCCCGGCCGCTACTGTACCTCTGATGCCTGGCCTCACTCACTCACTCAGCTTGTGCTCGGCAAGGCAAGGCAGGGCGGCCAAACTCTGGCTCCCGCGGTGATCCCATGGGCAGCAAACCACGAGCAAGCCTTGTCCTCCCTCCTCTCTGCTGAAGCCAAACGATTCAGGGAATCGGAGATGACACAAGAGGGAGCAGGAGGAGGGGGAGGGGGAGGCTGGGCAAACAAACAAACAAACAGGCTCTGCTTTTCCAAACGATTCTTGCCTGCAACGGCAGAGGGACTCCTAGATACCGAATAAACATCCGCGTCTTGCCGGATGTGGGACCTGTTGTTGTAAAGTGTTTACAGCCTCGTTGATCAAAACACTGGGCGGCTCCTGGGGGAGATTACAGCCCAGCATCACAAAGCAGTCAAGGCCATGGCGACTCAAATGCCCCAACTAAACTCATCCCACGTTTCATAAGTTTAAAAGACACAGGAGCAGAATTAAGCCATTCTGCCCATCTGGTCTGCCCTGCCATTCGATCTTGGCTACTCTATTTTCCCCTCTCAACCTCATTTTTAGACAATAGGTGCAGGAGTAGGCCATTCGGCCCTTCGAGCCAGCACCACCATTTAATGTGATCAGTCTGAAGAAGGGTCTCGACCCGAAACGTCACCCATTCCTTCTCTCCTGAGATGCTGCCTGACCTGCTGAGTTACTCCAGCATTTTGTGAATAAATACCTTGGATTTGTACCAGCAGTTGCAGTTATTTTCTTATACATGGCTGATCATTCTCAATCAGTACCCCGTTTCTGCCTTCTCCCCATACCCCCTGACTCCGCTATCCTCTATCAAGCTGTCTCTTGAATGCCTTTTCCCTGTAACCTTTGACGCCCTTACTAATCAACAACTTATAAATCTCTGCATTAAAATACCCAAATGCTTTGGCAATGAATTCCGCAGATTCACCTCCCTCTGGCTAAAGAATTTTTCTCATTTGCCCCATATCCCTCAAAACCTTTCCTATCTTCCGAAGAAGGGTCTCGACCTGAAACGTCACCCATTCCTTCTCTCCTAGATGCTGCCTGACCTGCTGAGTTACTCCAGCATTTTGTGATACCTTCTCCCTGTCCAAGTGTCTTTTAAATGCTATTATAGCACCTGCCTCAACTACCTCCTCTGGCACCTCATTCAATATACCCACCACCCTCTGTGTGGAAAAAGTTGCCCCTCAGGTTCCTATTAAATATTGCCCCTTTCACCTTAGACCAAAGTCCTCTGGTTCTTGATTCCCCTACTCTGGGTAAAAGACTCATTTGGAAGAAAGGCTGTGAATAGAAAGGAGTGCAGAATGTACTTTGAATGGGAGTGACATATGGGCAGCACGGTGGCGCAGCGGTAGAGTTGCTGCCTTACAGCACCAGAGACCCGGGTTCCATCCTGACTATGGGTGCTGTCTGTACGGAGTTTGTACGTTCTCCCTGTGACCACATGGTTTTTCCCAGGTGCTCCAGATTCCTCCCACACTTCAAAGACATATTGGTTTGTAGATCATTTGGCTTCGGTAAAAATGTAAATTGTCCCTAGTGTGTAGTATAATGTTAGTGTACAGGGTGATCGCTGATCGGCGCAGACTCGATGGACCGAAGGCCCGGTTTCCGTGCTGTATTTCTAAACTAAGCTACACTAAACTTGAATCGGCATTCTGTTAGTTCACTCACTGTCTGCTGCAGACTGAGCTGACAGAAGGTGAGATACTGAATCTGCAGGTACGAGTGAACCAACAACCTTGTCATAGAGTCATAAAGCATGGAAACAGGACCTTTAGCCCAACCCATGCATGCCAACAAGGCTTTATAACCGAGCTAGTCACAATTTTCGCATTCTGGATCAATGAAAAAAAAGGCTGTGTTATTGGTCAATATTTTGCCCAAACCACCTGGCTTCAGTACTCCACGTCATGTCTAGGTGACTTCCCACAAAAGTGGAGGGCACCAGTTGGAAGACTGGGCTCAAATCCCGCTAAACCTTTCTTTAGTTTACGTTACAGCATGGGAACGGGCCCTTCAGCCCACCGAGTCTGCGTCGACCAGGATCGCCCTAGCAAAGGGCCTGTTCCTGTGGTCTACTGGTCTGTGCTCTATAAACCCTGTGGCAGGTTAAGCAAACCAACTCCGTGACCTCTCTTAGGCCAATGTTACCAGAATGTTTCATTAGTAGAAACAAAGAACTGCAGATGCTGGTTACTACACAAAAAGACACAAAGTGTTGGAGTAACTCAGCCGTCGGACCCGAGTCATCACCTATCCATGTTCTCCAGAGATGCTGCCTGACCCGCTGAGTTACTCCAGCACTTTGTGTCCACCTTTGATTTAAACCAGCATCTGCAGGGTTTTTTTCCTAAGAAAGTTAGAGTGCATGGTTTAGGGTTAATGGACAAGTGTAGATTGAGAGAAAGCACAAATATTAATAGAATGAGTTGGCAGGCTGTTATCACGAGGTACCATGGTGATGGGTTCTTAGGCAGCAGTTATCCATAACCTGGAGTGATGACTTGGCTGAGCTACCAGTTGTAATATTTCCAATATAATGAAATATTTGATTCACGTGACCATCCCTCACGTACGTCACCTTCCACTCTGGGTTTTTCCTTCCTAATATCCAGTGCGTTCTCTCGAGATGCAGAATCTTACTGCAGGATATCTCTGGTACGACATTCTGGTCAGGACGGTTTAAGTCAGGCCTTCATCAGTCAGAGTATTGAGTATAGACGTTGGGAGGTCATGTTGCAGTTGTATAAGACATTGGTGAGACCATATTTAGAATATTGTGTTCAGTTCTGGGCACCATGTTATAGGAAAGATATTGTCAAGCTCGAAAGGGCTCAGAAGAGATTTACGAGGATGTTGTCAGGCTAGAGGGTGTGAGCTACAGGGAGAGGTTGAGCAGGCTGGGTCTCTATTCCATGGAGCGCAGGAAGATGAGGGGTGATCTTCTAGAGGTGTACAAAATCATGAGAGGAATAGATCGAGTAGATGCACAGAGTCTTTTACCCAGAGTAGGGAAATCGAGGACCTTTCCTTCTCTCAGGCAGTAACTCTGCCTGACCTGCTGAGTTACTCCAGCATTTTGTGAATAAATACCTTTGAGGACCAGAGGACATAGGTTCAAGGTGAAGGGGAAAAGATTTAATAGGAATCCGAAGGGTAACGTTTTCACACAGAGGGTGGTGGGTGTATGGAACAAGCTGCCAGAGGAGGTAGTTGAGGCTGGGACTATCCCATCGTTTAAGGAACAGTTAGGTACATGGATAGGACAGGTTTGGAGGGATATGGACCAAACGCAGTCAAGTGGGACTAGGGTAGCTGGGACATTGTTGACCGGTGTGGGTGAGATGGGCCGAAGGGCCTGTTTCCACATTGTATCACTCTATGACTCTATGTCCTATATATCGGCGAGACCAAGGACAGTCTGAACACCTTACACTCAGTCCACCTTGGCCCACGAGATCTCCCGATTGCCTAACATTTTAACTCCCATTCCCATTCCCATACTGATCTTTCTGTCCTGGGTCTCTTCGACTATCAGAGTGAGGCCACACACAAAACTGCAGCTAAGGTGGCAGTTTACAATCCAGCAGCATGATTTTGGATTTCTCTAATTTCAGGTTGCCCCTGCGTTCCCACTCTCTCCATCCCTCCCCCACTCTGGACGTCCTGCTGGTTCCAGTGTTCACATCCATTTATCCCTTCGTTAACATCTCTTCCACGGCCCTTTCCATGGTCATCGGTGCCGGCTGATTTGTTCTGAACCTTTTCATACCTCTAGTTTCCCTCCCCCACCCCTCCACTGACTCTCAGTCTGAAGAAGGGTCTTGACACGAAATGTCACCTATTCCTTTTCTCCAGAGATGCTGCCTGACCTGCTGAGTTACTCCAGCATTTAGTGTCTTTCTTCGGTTTAGAAACATAGAAAATAGGTGCTGGAGGAGGCCATTCGGCCCTTCGAGCCAGCACCGCCATTCATTGTGATCATGGGTGATCATCCACAATCAGTAACCCATGCCTACCTTCTCCCCATATCCCTTGATTCCGCTAGCCCCTAGAGCTCTATCTAACTCTCTTTTAAATTCATCCAGTGAATTGGCCTCCACTGCCTTCCGTGACAGAGAATTCCACAAATTCACAACTCTCTGGGTGAGAGTTGTGAATCTATGGAATTCTCTGCCTCAGAAGGCAGTGGAGGCCAATTCTCAGAATGCATTCAAGAGAGAGCTAGATAGAACTCTTAAGGATAGCGTAGTCAGGGGGTATGGGGAGAAGGCAGGAACGGGGTACTGATTGAGAATGATCAACCATGATCACATTGAATGGCGGTGCCGGCTCGAAGGGCTGAATGGCCTACTCCTGCACCTATAGTCTATTGTCTATTGAAAATTTTTTTTCTCACCTCAGTTTTAAATGGCCTCCCATTCATTCTTAAATTGTGACCCCTGGTTCTGGAATCCAGGTTTAAATTCCGTTTGGTGGAGTGTTCGGGTTGTGTGTTAAAGGCTGCTGAACCAGTCCTCAACTGATGATTTTTATGTCGCCAGGATATGGGGTTGCCAACTTACTCGCTCCCAAATACGGGACAAAGGGTGACGTCACCGCCCCGCGCCCCACGTGACGTCACCCAGCCAGGGGCCACGTGCTCCCGCTCCACCAATGGCGGCCGCCATTGGTGGAGCGGGAGCACGTGGCCGCTGGCTGGGTGAGATCACGTGGGGCGCACGGGGCGGAGACGTCACCCTCTGTCCCGTATTTGGGAGCGAGGAAGTTGGCAACCCTACTAATACGGGTCAAGTGCGGTCCCGTGCGGGACGAACTAATTTATCCCCTAAATACGGGATGTCTCGGCTAATACAGGACAGTTGGCGAGCCGACCTGGATACTGAGGATTGGGAAGGTTGCTGCCACCCAAGCACCTCAGACGTGGACCACTCTCATTGCAGACAGTGATTCAACTGGGAGACCGCATCGACAGAAGGAGAGAACAAACTTTTCACAGAGGTGATACTGTGAACCCAATCACTACATGAAAACTAGGGGTATTATTATAGAGATAAGTACTGGGAATTGTGAGAGCTCTCACGTAAAGAGCAGCTTGCTGTTCTTTAATTATATACCGTGATTAGTCACGTAATCCTATTTAGAAAGTCTGAAGCCACATCAGATGCATCCAGGTTATCAGGCAGAGGGATCTTCACTGTTCCCAACTGTCTTGTAACGAGGTCATAACGAGGTAGAAAGTAGGAATAAAATAGGTTTATTTTTGTTCTGTCTTCATCACTACAAGGCACCCCAAAACTATGTTTTAAATGTGGTCATATGTGTTATAAGATTATTAAGGGGTTGGACACGTTAGAGGCAGGAAACATGTTCCCAATGTTGGGGGAGTCCAGAACAAGGGGCCACAGTTTAAGAATAAGGGGTAGGGCATTTAGAACGGAGATGAGGAAAAACCTTTTCAGTCAGAGAGTTGTGAATCTGTGGAATTCTCTGCCTCAGAAGGCAGTGGAGGCCAATTCTCTGAATGCATTCAAGAGAGAGCTAGATAGAGCTCTGAAGGATAGCGGAGTCAGGGGGTACGGAGAGAAGGCAGGAACAGGGTACTGATTGAGAATGATCAGCCATGATCACATTGAATGGCGGTGCTGGCTCGAAGGGCCGAATGGCCTCCTCCTGCACCTATTGTCTAAATAGAACAGCACTGAAATACTGGAATAGAGAGAGTGCTGGAGGAACTCAGTGGGTCAGGCAATGTCTCAACAACAGAAAAGTTCCTTCTCTCCTGAGATGCTGCCTGACCCGCTGAGTTACTCCAGCACTTTGTGTCTACCTTCTCTGGAGAAAAAGAATGCTTCAGGTCGAGACCTTTCTTCAGACTGAGAGGATGCGTACATACCCCCTCAGTCCGAAGAAGGGTCTCCACCCAAAATGATCCTTCTCTCCAGAGATGCTGCCTGACCCGCTGAGTTACTCCAGCATTTTCTGTCCAGCTTCTGTGTAAACCAGCATCTGCGGTTCCTTCGTACACCTAGAGCAGTGCAGCACAGGAACAGGCCCTTAGCTTAATGTCTGTGCCTAAAATGTGCCAAGTTAAACTAATCTCCTCTGCCTGCACGTGATCCATATCCCTCCATTCCCTGCATATCCATGTGCCTGTCCAAAAGCCTGCTAAATGCCTCTTGTATGTCTGCTTCCTCCACCACCCCTGGCTTCACATTCCAGGCCCCCACCACCCTCTGTAAAAAAACTCACCCCCAATGTCTCCTTTCAGCTTTTCTCCTCTCACCCTAAAGCTATGCCCTCTAGTCTTTGACATTTCTCTCCTGGTATAAAGGTTCTGACTATCTACCCTATCTAAGGCTCCCATAATTTTATACACTGATGAGCCAAAACATTATGACCTGATGAGCAAAAACATTATGCCCACCTGCCTAATATGCTGTTGGTCCTCCGTGTGCAGCCCCATACACAGCAGGGTGCGATGCACTGTGTATTGTGACACATTCCTCCCCTGACCTCCATTAAAGTTTTCTGTGACTTGTGCCACAGTCGACCTTCTGTCGGTTTGGACCAGACGGGATAGCCTTCGTTGCCCTCGCGCATCGATGAGCCTTGGGCGCCCAACACCCTGTCTGTCGCCGGTTTGTGGTTTGTCCCTCCTCGGACCACTGTTGGTAGGTACTCACCACTGCTGACCGGGAGCACCCCACAAGCCTTGCCGTTTCACAGATTATGTGACCCAGTCGTCTGGCCATAACAATTTGGACCTTGTCAAGGTCGCTCAGGTCTTTACTCCTGCCCATTTCTCCTGCATCCAACACATCAACTTCAAGAACTGACTGTTCACTTGCTGCCTAATATATCCCACCCCTTGACAGGCGCCATTGTAACAAGATAATCAATGTTATTCACTTCACCTGTCAGTGGTCATAATGTTTTGGCTGATCGGTGTATACTTCTGTCAGGCTTCTCCTCAAACTTCAACACTTCAGAGAGAACAACACATATGAGTCCAATCTCTCTGTATAGTTCATACCCTCTAATCTAGACATCATCCTGGCAAACATTATCTGCATCCTCTCCATGTCCTTCAGTTCAGTTGTTTTTCAGTTCGGTTTAGTTTATTGTCACGTGCAGCGAGGCGCAGTGAAAAGCTTTTGTTGCGTGCTAACCATGTTATGGAGTAGATGAGTCCTTAATGGGGCGATCAGAACTGCACATAGGGTTGCCAACTGTCCCGTATTAGCCGGGACATCCCGTATTTTGGGCTAAATTAGACGCCACCGCCCCGCTCCCCACGTGTCCTCACCCAGCCAGCGGCCACGTGCTCCCGCTCCACCAATGGCGGACGCCCGGGCCGGGAGCAGGAGCACGTGGCCGCTGGCTGGGTGAGGTCACGTGGGGCGCGGGGGGCGGCGACGTCACCCTCTGTCCCGTATTTGGGAGTGAGGAAGTTGGCAACCCTAATGCCGCACAATAGTCCAAGTACAGCCTAACTACAAAGTCTTTCAGAGCTGCATCTAGAGGTGTAGAAAATGCTGAGCTCATCTATTCCATACCATGGTTGCACAGTCAGCAGTGCTGTGACTCGACAAATTACATTATCCTTCAGGTTAGTCAAGTAATAAATATTGGCCACAGCAGCATCAGCAAGGCACTCCACCTTCAGGAATGGATCGGTTTAATGCCCGATCTGCATTGTAGCCCATCGCCAGTTATCTGAAATCACCAGAGCTGTGTGTGGAGACAACACATTAGACAATAGACAATAGACAATAGGTGCAGGAGTAGGCCATTCAGCCCTTCGAGCCAGCACCGCCATTCAATGCGATCATGGCTGATCACTTTCAATCAGTACCCCGTTCCTGCCTTCTCCCCATACCCCCTCACTCCGCTATCCTTAAGAGCTCTATCCAGCTCTCTCTTGAAAGCATCCAACGAACTGGCCTCCACTGCCTTCTGAGGCAGAGAATTCCACACCTTCACCACTCTCTGACTGAAAAAGTTCTTCCTCATCTCCGTTCTAAATGGCCTACCCCTTATTCTTAAACTGTGGCCCCTTGTTCTGGACTCCCCCAACATTGGGAACATGTTATCTGCCTCTAATGTGTCCAATCCCCTAATTATCTTATATGTTTCACAACTGACAATGTTACACAAAGCTGTTATCTACATTCAGACCAATCTCTCACAATTCTCTTCACTGTCTCCTCCAACGTCTTTGATCCTAGCCAGTGGTGCTTTGTAGTTCACGTGGGGATCCTTTGCTCGTGTGAGCTTGGGGAAGAGATGTCAAGAGCGTTTTACTGCCGTATCTTCTCTCGAAACGGAACAATGAAAGTCTAACCTGCAGCAGTGGTGGTGGTGGGGATGTGTCAGAGTTCCTCGTTATCCTTGGAACTGAAGATAGACACAAAGTGCTGGAGTAACTCAGCAGGTCAGGCAACATCACAGGAGAGAAGGAATGGGTGACGTTTCGGGTCGAGTCCCTTCTTCAGACTGATGTCAGGGCGGCGGGACAAAGGAAGGATATAGGTGGAGACAGGAAGATAGAGGGAGATCTGGGAAGGGGAAGGGAAGAGAGGGACAGAGGAACTATCTAAAGTTGGAGAATTCGATGTTCATACCACTGGGCTGCAAGCTGCCCTGGCGAAATATGAGGTGCTGTTCCTCCAATTTCCGGTGGGACTCACTATGGCACTGGAGGAGGCCCATGACAGCGGAACAGGCAGCATCTCTGGAAAGAAGGAATGGGTGACGTTTCAGGTCGAGACCCTTCCTCAGACTGAAAGACAGGGGCTGTGAAAGTCTTCCCACGGTCTGAGCATTTATACAGTGTCTCTCCAGTGTGGATCGGTAGGTGTTGGTATCGGGTCCCTGCCCTTGTGATGCTCTTCCCACAGTCTGAGCATTTATACGGTGTCTCTCCATTGTCGGTGCGTTGGTGTTGCTAGAGGTGATCTATAAATCAGCATCTGCAGTTCCTTCCATTACATTATCCTTGAACTAAGATGTCCGTACGCTTTGAAAGCTGGAAAATCCCTTCTTGTTCATAAGTGATAGGTGCAGAATTAGGCCATTTGGCCAATCATGTCTACTCCGCTATTCAATCATGGCTGATCTATCTCTCCCTCCTAACCCCATTCTCCTGCCTTCTCCCCATAACCCCTGACACCCGTACTAATCAAGAATCTATCTATCTGTGCCTTAAAAATATCCACTGACGTCCTCACCAACCTCTGTCTAAATAAATTCCTCCTCATCTCCTTCCTAAAGGTACGTCTTTTTATTCTGAGGCTGTGACCTCTGGTCCTAGACTCTCCCACTGGTGGAAACATCCTCTCCACATCCACTCTATCCAGGCCTTTCACTATTGGGTAAGTTTCAATGAGGTCCCCCCCTCATCCTTCTCAATTCCAGTGAGCACAGGCCCAGTGCCGTCAAATGTTCACAATATGTTAACCCTCTCATTCCTGGGATCATTCTCGTAAACCTCCTCTGGACCCTCTCCAGCGCAAGCACATCCTTCCTCACTCAGCACTGAAGAGCAATGAAACCTGAGAGCACTTTGATCCACAGGGTTGCCAACTGTCCCGTATTAGCCGGGACATCCCGTATTTTGGGCTAAATTGGTTTGTTCCGTACGGGACCGCCCTTGTCCCGTATTAGGCCCGTGGGCCGCTGTAGGCTAACAGAGTGTGTTCGGGGAGCGGGGCCAAGTGTGTTCGCCTAACGGAGGTTGCAAAGCAACCCGCCTCCCGGCCCGGGCGGCCGCCATTGGTGGAGCGAGGGCAGGTGGCCGCTGGCTGGGTGAGGTCATGTGGGGCGCGGGGCAGTGACGTCACCTTGTCCCGTATTTGGCAGTGAGATAGTTGGCAACCCTATTGATCCATGTGATTCTGATGTGGAGGAAACTATTGGAGACTTTGTCAACAGGCATCAACACTTGAAGAATTTCAGCTCCGTTACCTTGACCCCTTTTTGAATTCATTGGTGTCAAGAATGTTGAGTGAGGTTGTGATTCTTGACTTTATTCCACTGTTAGTCAATCCAGCTTTACTGTGCTACTGGTGGGCAAGCTATACGAGGAGAGGAGTGGAGGCAGTAATGTTTGCTCTTCAATGTCTTTTAATTACACACTTGTTTTAAGTGCTGCTTAAATCCCTGTTCTTTTCTCAGAATCATGCTGATATTGCCAGAGGTGAAATCTTGTTGTATAAGAAAATAACTGCAGATGCTGGTACAAATCGATTTATTCACAAAATGCTGGAGTAACTCAGCAGGTCAGGCAGCATCTCGGGAGAGAAGGAATGGGTGACGTTTCGGGTCGAGACCCTTCTTCAGACTGATGTCGGGGGTGGGACAAAGGAAGGATATAGGTGGAGACAGGAAGATAGAGGGAGATCTGGGAAGGAGGAGGGGAAGGGAGGGACAGAGGAGCTATCTGAAGTTGGAGAAGTCGACGTTCATACCACCGGGCCGCAAACTGCCCAGGCGAAATATGAGGTGCTGCTCCTCCAATTTCCGGCGGGCCTCACTATGGCACTGGAGGAGGCCCATGACAGAGAGGTCAGACTGGGAATGGGAGGGGGAGTTGAAGTGCTGGGCCACCGGGAGATCAGTGGCGTTAATGCGGACCGAGCGCAGGTGTTCAGCGAAGCGATCGCCGAGCCTGCGCTTGGTTTCGCCGATATAGACGAGTTGACATCTAGAGCAGCGGATGCAATAGATGAGGTTGGAGGAGGTGCAGGTGAACCTTTGTCTCACCTGGAAAGAATGTTTGGGTCCTTTGATGGAGTTGAGGGGGGAGGTAAAGGGACAGGTGTTGCATCTCGTGCGGTTGCAAGGGAAAGTGCCCGGGGTTAGGGTGGTTTGGGTAGGAAGGGACGAGTGGACCAGGGAGTTGCGGAGGGAACGGTCTCTGCGGAATGCAGAGAGGGGAGGGGATGGGAAGATATGGCCAGTGGTGGGGTCCTGTTGTAGGTGACGGAAATGTTGGTGGATGATATGTTGGATCCGCTGGCTGGTGGGGTGGAAGGTGAGAACGAGGGGGATCCTGTCCTTGTTGCGAGTGGGGGGATGGGGAGCAAGAGCGGAGCTGCGGGATGTAGAAGAGACCCTAGTGAGAGCCTCATCTATAATGGAGGAGGGGAAGCCCCGTTTTCTGAAAAACGAGGACATCTCGGAAGCCCTAGTCTGAAACACCTCATCCCGGGCACAGATGCGGCGTAGACGGAGGAATTGGGAGTAGGGGATAGACTTTTTGCAGGGGACCGGGTGGGAAGAAGTGTAGTCCAGATAGCTGTGCGAGTCGGTGGGCTTGTAATAAATGTCCGTCACTAATTTTTCTCCTGTGATGGAGATGGTGAGGTCCAGAAACGGGAGGGAGATGTCAGAGATAGTCCAGGTATATTTAAGGGCAGGATGGAAATTGGAGGTGAAGTGTATAAAGTCAGTGAGTTCTGCATGGGTGCAAGAGGTAGCACCAATGCAGTCGTCGATGTAGCGGAGGTAGAGTTCGGGGATGGGGCCAGTGTACGTCTGGAACAGGGATTGTTCGACGTACCCGACAAAGAGGCAGGCGTAGCTAGGGCCCATGCGAGTGCCCATAGCTACGCCTCTGGTTTGGAGGAAGTGGGAGGAGTCAAAGGAGAAGTTATTGAGGGTAAGAACCAGCTCTGCTAGGCGGAGGAGAGTGTTGGTCGATGGGGATTGGCTGGTTCTACGGTCGAGGAAGAAACGGAGGGCTTCGAGACCATCCTTGTGGGGGATGGAAGTGTAGAGTGACTGGACATCCATGGTGAAAATGAGGGAGTGGGGGCCTGGGAACCGGAAGTTATCCAGGAGATGGAGAGCGTGTGAGGTGTCTTGGACGTAGGTGGGGAGGGATTTGACCAGGGGGGATAGGATGGAGTCGAGGTAGGTAGAGATAAGTTCGGTGGGGCATGAGCAGGCAGAGACAATGGGTCTGCCGGGACAATTGTGTTTGTGGATTTTGGGTAGGAGGTAGAATCGGGCCGTGCGGGGCTGGGGAACTATGAGATTGGAGGCACTGAGGGGTAGTTCGCCGGAGTTGGTGAGGTCGGTGATGGTGCTGCTGATGAAGGTCTGGTGTTCATCGGTGGGGTCATGGTCCAGGGATAGGTAGGAAGAGGTGTCTGATAGTTGTCGTCTGGCCTCGGTGCGGTAGAGGTCAGCACGCCAGACTACCACAGCCCCTCCCTTGTCAGCGGGTTTAATTATTAAGTCCGGGTTGTTGCGGAGTGAGTTGAGGGCTGCACGTTCAGGAGGGGAGAGGTTAGAGTTAGTCAGGGGGGTGGAAAATTTGAGGCGGCCGATGTCACGCCGGCAGTTTGAAATAAAAAGTTCTAGTGGGGGTAGTAGGCCATACTGGGGGGTAAAAGTGGAGGGGGTCCGTTGGAGACGGGAGAAGGGGTCATCAGTGCGGGGTCGGGACTCCTTACCATGGTAAAAGGCTCGGAGGCGGAGGCGGCGGAAGAAGAGCTCCACGTCATGGCGGACGCGGAACTCGTTGATGTGGGGGCGGAGGGGAACAAAGGTAAGGCCTCTGCTGAGGACAGATCGTTCGGTGTCTGAAAGGGGGAGGTCAGGGGGGATGGTGAACACCCGGCAATGGTGGGGGTTGGATGGAGGCAGGGGGGCAGGTGGAGGGGATGTATGGTGGGGGGGTGGTGGGTTAGCTGGGCAGAGGGGGGCATGAGGACCGATGTGGGGAGTACTGGGGGTCGCCTGGCTGGAGGGGGAAGGGGGAGACCCAGTGGAACCCCTGCTGCTGTTACCTGTAGTAGAGGGTGGGCAGTAGGACCCAGCAGTGCTGAGGGACTCTGCCTGGTGGGGGCTGTGGGCCCAGCGCGGTGTGTGTGGGCCAGGTGGAGCTGCAGCCTGTTGTTGGTCCCGGGGGCCGGGTACAGCGACGGCTGTGACCTGCTGCTGGGCGGTGGAGCGGCGCGGGTCAGCACGGTCGCTGGGGGAGGCCCGCGGGGACCTGGGTCTCCCCCTTCCCCCTCCAGCCAGGCGACCCCCAGTACTCCCCACATCGGTCCTCATGCCCCCCTCTGCCCAGCTAACCCACCACCCCCCCACCATACATCCCCTCCACCTGCCCCCCTGCCTCCATCCAACCCCCACCATTGCCGGGTGTTCACCATCCCCCCTGACCTCCCCCTTTCAGACACCGAACGATCTGTCCTCAGCAGAGGCCTTACCTTTGTTCCCCTCCGCCCCCACATCAACGAGTTCCGCGTCCGCCATGACGTGGAGCTCTTCTTCCGCCGCCTCCGCCTCCGAGCCTTTTACCATGGTAAGGAGTCCCGACCCCGCACTGATGACCCCTTCTCCCGTCTCCAACGGACCCCCTCCACTTTTACCCCCCAGTATGGCCTACTACCCCCACTAGAACTTTTTATTTCAAACTGCCGGCGTGACATCGGCCGCCTCAAATTTTCCACCCCCCTGACTAACTCTAACCTCTCCCCTCCTGAACGTGCAGCCCTCAACTCACTCCGCAACAACCCGGACTTAATAATTAAACCCGCTGACAAGGGAGGGGCTGTGGTAGTCTGGCGTGCTGACCTCTACCGCACCGAGGCCAGACGACAACTATCAGACACCTCTTCCTACCTATCCCTGGACCATGACCCCACCGATGAACACCAGACCTTCATCAGCAGCACCATCACCGACCTCACCAACTCCGGCGAACTACCCCTCAGTGCCTCCAATCTCATAGTTCCCCAGCCCCGCACGGCCCGATTCTACCTCCTACCCAAAATCCACAAACACAATTGTCCCGGCAGACCCATTGTCTCTGCCTGCTCATGCCCCACCGAACTTATCTCTACCTACCTCGACTCCATCCTATCCCCCCTGGTCAAATCCCTCCCCACCTACGTCCAAGACACCTCACACGCTCTCCATCTCCTGGATAACTTCCGGTTCCCAGGCCCCCACTCCCTCATTTTCACCATGGATGTCCAGTCACTCTACACTTCCATCCCCCACAAGGATGGTCTCGAAGCCCTCCGTTTCTTCCTCGACCGTAGAACCAGCCAATCCCCATCGACCAACACTCTCCTCCGCCTAGCAGAGCTGGTTCTTACCCTCAATAACTTCTCCTTTGACTCCTCCCACTTCCTCCAAACCAGAGGCGTAGCTATGGGCACTCGCATGGGCCCTAGCTACGCCTGCCTCTTTGTCGGGTACGTCGAACAATCCCTGTTCCAGACGTACACTGGCCCCATCCCCGAACTCTACCTCCGCTACATCGACGACTGCATTGGTGCTACCTCTTGCACCCATGCAGAACTCACTGACTTTATACACTTCACCTCCAATTTCCATCCTGCCCTTAAATATACCTGGACTATCTCTGACATCTCCCTCCCGTTTCTGGACCTCACCATCTCCATCACAGGAGAAAAATTAGTGACGGACATTTATTACAAGCCCACCGACTCGCACAGCTATCTGGACTACACTTCTTCCCACCCGGTCCCCTGCAAAAAGTCTATCCCCTACTCCCAATTCCTCCGTCTACGCCGCATCTGTGCCCGGGATGAGGTGTTTCAGACTAGGGCTTCCGAGATGTCCTCGTTTTTCAGAAAACGGGGCTTCCCCTCCTCCATTATAGATGAGGCTCTCACTAGGGTCTCTTCTACATCCCGCAGCTCCGCTCTTGCTCCCCATCCCCCCACTCGCAACAAGGACAGGATCCCCCTCGTTCTCACCTTCCACCCCACCAGCCAGCGGATCCAACATATCATCCACCAACATTTCCGTCACCTACAACAGGACCCCACCACTGGCCATATCTTCCCATCCCCTCCCCTCTCTGCATTCCGCAGAGACCGTTCCCTCCGCAACTCCCTGGTCCACTCGTCCCTTCCTACCCAAACCACCCTAACCCCGGGCACTTTCCCTTGCAACCGCACGAGATGCAACACCTGTCCCTTTACCTCCCCCCTCAACTCCATCAAAGGACCCAAACATTCTTTCCAGGTGAGACAAAGGTTCACCTGCACCTCCTCCAACCTCATCTATTGCATCCGCTGCTCTAGATGTCAACTCGTCTATATCGGCGAAACCAAGCGCAGGCTCGGCGATCGCTTCGCTGAACACCTGCGCTCGGTCCGCATTAACGCCACTGATCTCCCGGTGGCCCAGCACTTCAACTCCCCCTCCCATTCCCAGTCTGACCTCTCTGTCATGGGCCTCCTCCAGTGCCATAGTGAGGCCCGCCGGAAATTGGAGGAGCAGCACCTCATATTTCGCCTGGGCAGTTTGCGGCCCGGTGGTATGAACGTCGACTTCTCCAACTTCAGATAGCTCCTCTGTCCCTCCCTTCCCCTCCTCCTTCCCAGATCTCCCTCTATCTTCCTGTCTCCACCTATATCCTTCCTTTGTCCCACCCCCGACATCAGTCTGAAGAAGGGTCTCGACCCGAAACGTCACCCATTCCTTCTCTCCCGAGATGCTGCCTGACCTGCTGAGTTACTCCAGCATTTTGTGAATAAGGTGAAATCTTGTTCAGGCACTACTAACTCCTATAATTATACAAACCATACCTTTTATCCATTACATTTCTCTTCAAGATATGCTCAATTTTTCCACCTGTTATCTTACCCAGATGGCCTAATGTCTTTACCTCTTCCTAATTTGGAGCAGTGTGCTTATGCCCTATCATTATGACTGGGGTTGCCAACTTTCTAACTCCCAAATAAGAGACAAGGTGACGTCACCGCCCCGCGCCCAACGTGACTTCATCCAGCCAGAGGCCACATGCTCCCGCCCCATCAATGGCGGCCGCCCGGGCCGGGAAGCGGGTTGCTACGCAACCTCCATTAGGCGGCCTCTGGGCCTACACTGTCCGGGACTGCTGCGGCCCCCGGGCTGCAGTGTCCGGGACTGTTGCGGCCCCCGGGCCACAGTGTCCGGACCTACAGTGTCCGGGCCTATAGCGTCCGGGCCTACGGTGTCCGGGCCTACAGTGTCCGAGCCTATAGCGTCCGGGCCTACAGTGCCCCCCGGGCCTAACATGGGACAAGGGCGGTCCCGTACGGGACAAACCAATTTAGCCCAAAATACGGGTTGTCCCGGCTAATACGGGACAGTTGACAACCCTTGCCCTATCATTATGAGCCAGCATTTGACGGCACTGGGCCTGTATTAATCCAACATTAATTCCGTTTGATTCTCCCCAAATTCCCAGCCGATCTCCCCAGATTCTACGCTCACTCTCACACTAGGCCCGGATTTACAGTGGCCACGGGATGTGGGAGGAACCCGAAGCACCTGGAGGAAACCCACACAGTCACAGGGAGAACCTGCAAACTCCACACAGACAGCAGCTAGGGCAGGAATGAACCCTGTTGCCGTTAAGACTGGAGACTGTGGGGAGAGTCTGTCAACTAGAGTCTTCAGTTTAAAATTTATTGCAAATGAAATTAGGGAAGACTTCAATATGGGCAGCACAGTGGTGCAGCGGCAGAGTTGCTGCCTTACAGTCAGAGACCCCGTTCGATCGATCCTGATTCTGAATGCTGTCTGCACGGAGTTTGTACGTTCTCCCTGTGACCGCGTGGGTTTTCTCCGGGTGCTCTGGTTTCCTCCCACACTCCAATCATGTGCAGGATTATAGGTTAATAGGCCTCTCTGAATTATCCCTGGTGTTTAGGATAGAACTAGTGCATGGGTGACTGCTGGTTGGCCTGGAACTCGGTGGGCCGAAGGGCCTGTTCCAACACTGTATCTCTGACCTAAACTAAACTTTACGCATTGAATTGGAATTTGGACACAAAAAGCAAGAGTAACTCAACAGGTCAGGCGGGATCTCTGGGGAAAAGGAATAGGTGACGTTTTGCATCGAGACCCTTCTTGGAATTAGTTCAGCCACAGGGAACGGCTCCAACAGAGCCACTGTTTTTGGGGCAAAGTTATTTTGAAGCAGAAATTGATACAGAGGTGTGAGCAGAGTTTGGGGCATTGGTGTTAGATCTGCTCGAGCAATGCGTGAGCACAGATGTTTCAGTGTTGCAGGCTCTCCTTCAACCAGGGTGGTGTGTAGGGTTGCCAACTGTCCCGTATTAGCCGGGACATCCCACATATTGGGCTAAATTTGTTTGTCCTGTACGGGACCGCCCTTGTCCCGTATTAGGCCCGGGGGCGCTGTAGGCCCGGACACTGTTGGCCCGGACACTGTAGGCCCGGGGGCTGCTGTAGGCCCTGACACTGTAGGCCCGGGGGCACTGTAGGCCCGGACACTGTAGGCCCGCACACTGTAGGCCCGGACACTGTAGGCCCGGACCTGCAGGCCCGAGGGCCGCTGTAGGCCTGGACACTGTAGGCTAACGGAGTGTGTTCGGGGAGCAGGGCCGAGTGTGTTCACCTAACGGAGGTTGCGTGGTAACCTTCTTCACGGCCCGGGCGGCCACCACCGGTGGAGCGGGAGCACGTGGCCGCTGGCTGGGTGAGGTCACATCAGCAGAGTTCCTGTCCTCAGTCAGGATGGAAACCCTGGCTGGGATAGGGAGCCCGTGGGCTGGAGGCGGGAGAGTGCGGGTGGCATCTTGGTGACTGCGAATGGTCTTAAACACCGTTTCTATAAATGTGGAAACTAAATATACAAAATATCATTGATGAAGTGAAACAGGCCTTTCATTGAGGTGGATGCAGAACCTGGGCTCTGGGGATAGCCGCTGTTGGACTTGGCAGCAGGCTTGGCCGTGCCGATGTTTGAAAGGGAACATTATAGTGTTTGGAGAAGGAAGGAAGTGAATGTGACTTCAGAAAGTTGCAGCCAGCATCCATCCGCGTGTCATTCCAAACCGCCTGATGTTGTTTGACTGGACCCTCAGTCCTGGAGACATCCAGGGTGCCTGGCATTCTGTACGTGGCCTGCTCCCGTTTATATAAACCTGACGCTGTGGAGGAGCAAACACAGGCCCATTCTTCCACCCAGACCGCACTTCCCCAGATCCAATCCCCCGGGAGGTCAGGTTGCCAGCTCTGACTGAATGCGCTCCTTGACATTTCCCCAGATAACCTCCTGCTGCTAACTCCATCACCCTCCACTCCCACCTCCCGCTGCCTGATGTATCCGTTGGAGAAAAAGGGCTGTTGTTTGAAATGCAGTCACCAGGAGATTGAACCTCGTTTCTTGGAGATTCAGACCAGTATGAGAGACATACAGCACAGAAACAGATCCCTTCAGCCCAACGCGTTCATGCCGACTGTTGTACACAGTTTTGGTCTCCTAATTTAAGGAAGGACATCCTTTCTGTCGAGGCAGTGCAGCGTAGGTTCACCAGGTTAATCCCTGGGATGGCAGGACTGTCATATGAGGAAAGATTGGAAAGACTGGGCTTGTATTTACTGGAGTTTAGAAGGATGAGAGGGGATCTTATAGAGACGTATAAAATTATAAAAGGACTGGACAAGCTCGATGCAGGAAAATTGTTCCCAATGTTGGGGGAGTCCAGAGCCAGGGGCCACAGTCTGAGAATAAAGGGGAGGCCATTTAAAACTGAGGTGAGAAAACACTTTTTCACCCAGAGAGTTGTGAATTTGTGGAATTCTCTGCCACACTTGATGGATTTAAGAGAGAGTTAGATAGAGCTCTAGGGGCTAGTGGAATCAAGGGATATGGGGAGAAGGCAGGCACGGGTTACTGATTGTGGATGATCAGCCATGATCACGATGAATGGTGGTGCTGGCTCGAAGGGCCAAATGGCCTCCTCCTGCACCTATTTTCTATGTTTCTATGTTTCTCGAACTAACCTTTCCAAAATGAAGGGTTTCAACCGTCATTGGATAGTGGTTGTTACTAGCTTCACTGCCGTGGGCTATTGATCAGTCTGGACTATTGATCAGTGAACTGAACACTGGTATTGTCTCACCATTATACTCTCCCTTTATTGTATGATCTGGCACCCCACTTTAAACAATCTTAAGAAATGTTCAAATTTTTCCACCTCTGAAAAACAAAAAAAACAGAGCGAGAATGAAAAGTCACGCTGCTGTGTTATTGTTGAGGAATATCTTCAGAATGCTCCATCAGTGTGTTCCTGCCTCTCTGGTACAACGTGTCCCAAACATTACATCATCGTGTTACTGTTCCAGTTCTGCTTGTGGTTTAATAATATAGCAGTTTTCTCATATCAGTATTTTTGAATAATGTTGTAATTGAGTGTGACATTCTCAAGTACAGCTATAATATTGTACTATCAGGAGCAAACAAGTGGTGTTGTGCACATGGCTGGTGAAAAACAAATTTAAATTTAGAGGGAGTATGTTGTTCCTCTTGCCTGCAAATAGGGTTGCCAACTGTCCCGTATTAGCCGAGACATCCTGTATTTTGGGCTACATTGATTTGGCCCGGGGAGCGCTGTAGGTCCGGACACTGTAGGCCCGGACACTGTAGGCCCGGACACTGTAGGCCCGGACACTGTAAGCCCGGACACAGTAGGCCCGGACACTGTAGGCCCGGACACTGTAGGCCCGGACACTGTAGGCCCGGACACTGTAGGCCCGGACACTGTAGGCCCGGACACTGTAGATCTCGACAGTTTAGGCCCCGACACTCTAGGATTCCGACACTCTAGGATTCCGACATTTTTGCTACGGATAGTGTAGATCCGAAGGCCCGGGTGGCCACCTAACGGAGGTTGCGTAGCAACCCCCCTCCCGGCCCGGGTGGCCGCCATTGGTGGAGCGGGAGCACTTGGCCGCTGGCTGGGTGCAGTCATGTGGGGCGCGGGGTGCTTTTTCCCCGTGCCCTTCTCCCTATGCTTTTTTCGGGTGCTTTTGGCTCACCTACCAACGTTCCCCGCATATTAACACTCTTCTACACACACTAAGAACAATTTACGTTTGTACCCAGCCAATTAACCTACAGACATGTACGTCTTTGGAGTGTGGGATTAAACCCTCTTGATTAGTGCAGATGTCAGGGGTTATGGGGAGGAGACAGGAGACTGGGGTTAGGAGGGAGAGATAGATCAGCCGTGATTGAATGACGGAGTAGACTTGATGGGCCAAATGGCCTAATTCTGCTCCTATCACTTAGGACTTTATTATCGCAGAGAAAACCCACGTGGTCACGGGGAGAAGGTGCAAACTCCGTATAGACAGTACCCGGAGTGGGGATGGAACCCGGGTCTCTGGGGCTGTAAGCGCTGTAAGGCAGCAACGCTGGCGCTGCTCCGCCTTGACGCCCAACAAACCCTGGAAACATCTGGTCATGTTTTGATGTGCTGGACTGTCATATGATTTATGATCTTTCCTTCCCCCCTCATTGTAACATCCCTTCCTTTTCCCACAGACCCGTGTTTGTACATCCCACGGTTTGCCCACATGCTGGAGTTTGGCAATAAGAATCACGAGGTGTCCATGACAGCCCTGCGGCTGCTGCAGAGGATGAAGAGAGACTGGATGCACACAGGCCGTCGCCCATCGGGACTCTGTGGAGCAGGTACCTGTCCTTATCCATCACCCCCACCCCACCTCACCTTAACCCAGCTCCCTCACCCTCTCCCCGCTCCTTCCCCACACGCCTGCCTCAGCTTCCCTTCACTCCACAGTGTACCCTGACCCTCCAAATTTGAGGAAGGATATTCTTGCTATTGAGGGCGTGCAGCGTAGGTTCACTCGGTTAATTCCCGGAATGGTGGGGCTGTCGTATGTTGAAAGACTGGAGCGACTAGGCTTGTATACACTGGAATTTAGAAGGATGAGAGGAGATCTTATCGAAACGTATAAGATTATTAAGGGGTTGGACACGTTAGAGGCAGGAAACATGTTCCCAATGTTGGGGGAGTCCAGAACCAGAGGCCACAGTTTAAGAATAAGGGTTAGGCCATTTAGAACTGAGATGAGGAAAAACTTTTTCAGTCAGAGAGTTGTGAATCTGTGGAATTCTCTGCCTCAGAAGGCAGTGGAGGCCAATTCTCTGAATGCATTCAAGAGAGAGCTAGATAGAGCTCTTAAGGATAGCGGAGTCAGGGGGTATGGGGAGAAGGCAGGAACGGGGTACTGATTGAGAATGATCAACCGTGATCACAGTGATTGGCGGTGCTGGCTCGAAGAGCCGAATGGCCTCCTCCTGCACCTATTGTCTATTGTCTATTGTCTGTTACCAGACTTACATCAGCTCCTATTTCCTGGAATGTGGGTGGCACAGTGGCACAGCGGGTCGAGCCGCTGCCTCACAGCGCCAGAGACCCGGGTTTGACCCTGACCTCGGGTGCTGTCTGCGTGTGGGGTTTGCACGTTCTCCCTGTGACAGTCAACGTGGGTTTAGACAATAGACAATAGACAATAGACAATAGACAATAGGTGCAGGAGTAGGCCATTCAGCCCTTCGAGCCAGCACCGCCATTCAATGCGATCATGGCTGATCACTCTCAATCAGTACCCCGTTCCTGCCTTCTCCCCATACCCCCTCACTCCGCTATCCTTAAGAGCTCTGTCCAGCTCTCTCTTGAAAGCATCCAACGAACTGGCCTCCACTGCCTTCTGAGGCAGAGAATTCCACACCTTCACCACCCTCTGACTGAAAAAGTTCTTCCTCATCTCCGTTCTAAATGGCCTACCCCTTATTCTCAAACTGTGGCCCCTTGTTCTGGACTCCCCCAACATTGGGAACATGTTATCTGCCTCTAATGTGTCCAATCCCCTAATTATCTTATATGTTTCAATAAGATCCCCCCTCATCCTTCTAAATTCCAGTGTATACAAGCCCAATCGCTCCAGCCTTTCAACATACGACAGTCCCGCCATTCCGGGAATTAACCTAGTGAACCTACGCTGCACGCCCTCCATAGCAAGAATATCCTTCCTCAAATTTGGAGACCAAAACTGCACACAGTACTCCAGGTGCGGTCTCACCAGGGCCCGGTACAACTGTAGAAGGACCTCTTTGCTCCTATACTCAACTCCTCTTGTTACGAAGGCCAACATTCCATTGGCTTTCTTCACTGCCTGCTGAACCTGCATGCTTCCTTTCATTGACTGATGCACTAGGACACCCAGATCTCGTTGAACTCCCCCTCCTCCTAACTTGACACCATTCAGATAATAATCTGCCTTTCTATTCTTACTTCCAAAGTGAATAACCTCACACTTACCTACATTAAACTGCATCTGCCAGGTTTCCTCCGGGTGCTCCGGTCTCCTCCCACATCATAGAGACGCGCGGGTTTGTAGGTTACTGGGCCCTCTGTACATTGCCCCTAAGGCGAACCACAGTGGCACAGCGGTAACGTTGGTGCCTTACAGCAACAGGGACCCGGATACAATCCGGACTATAGGTGCCCTCTACACAGTGTTTGTTCTCCCTGTGACCGTGTGGGTTTCTCCGGGTGCTCTGGTTTCCTCCCACATTCCAAAGACGTACAGGTTTGTAGGTTAATTGTCTTCTGTAGATTATCCCTAGTGTGTAGGTTGATAAATTTAGTTGGGGTAACATGGAACCAGCGTACGGGTGATTGATGGGCGACGCGGGCTCGTGGGCCGAAGGACATTGTATCTCTAAACTAAACTAAAAACTATATCGGCCCTTGTGTGCAGGGAGTGGATGAGAAAGTGGGATAACATAGAACTAGTGTGAACGGGTGATCGCTGGTTGGCATGGAGCCAGTGGGCTGAAGGACCTGTTTCTGTGCTGTATCTCTAAGTTGCTACTCAAATCTGGCTGAACAAGTAGAGGACAATGCACTTGGGGAAAAAAAAAAGTGCCGGAGGAACTCAGCAGGCCAGGCAGGATCTGTGGAGACGAAGAGATGTTGGGTTGAGACCCCACATCAGGGCAGTGTGGTGTAATCCTGCACTCAGCCTGTGCATACCACTCCGGGAGGACTGAGGCCTGAATAAAGTGGGTGTGGAGAGGATGTTTCCACTGGTGGGGGAGTCTAGGACCAGAGGAATGAGCCTCGGAATTAAAGGGCGCTCTTTTAGAAAGGAGGTGAGGAGGAACTTCTTTGGTCAGAGGGTGGTGAATCTGTGGAACTCATTGCCATAGAGGGCTGTGGAGGCCAAGTCAGTGGATATTTTTAAGGCAGAGATAGACAGATTCTTGTTTAGATCGGGTGTCAGGGGTGATGGGGAGAAGGCAGGAAGATGGGATTAGGAGGCAGAGATCAGCCATGATTGAATGGTGGAATGGACTCGATGGGCCGAATGGCCTAATTCTACTACTATAACGTGAACGAACTTGTGAGCTGAAGGTAAGGAGGCTCAAAGAAGGTGCAGAAATGATATCCATGAGAAATTGAGGATGAGGTCATACGGCCCCGAGCTTTGTCATCATTCCTTTGTCTCCACAGTTCCTGCCTGAACCGTATTATCATTCAGTAAGATTGTGACTGATTTGATCTTGGTCTCAGCTCTACTCTCCTGCCTGACGCCTTAATCTCTTGATTCCCCAAGAGATTTTGCTATTTAAATCTTTCAGCCTCCATTGCTCTTCGAGAGTAAAAGATTCTCAACCCTGTGAGAGAATCCTATCTCCAATTCTAAGCAGCGCTGTCTAGATATTCCCCATTGTTGGGGGGCTCACTACCCTGGTACTCTGTCTGGATATCTCCCATGTTTGAATAAGATCTGCCCTCATTCCTGTAAATCCACTACGCCCCGCTCGGTTCAATGGCAGTGCGTGTGTGAAACGAGCTGCCAGAGGAATCGGTAGAGGCGGCAACTGTTGTGGGCAACTGTTGCTGCCTCACAGCGCCAGTGACCCAGGTTTGATCCTGACCACAGGTATCATCTGTACGGAGTTTGTACGTTCTCCCCGTGACCTGCGTGGGTTTTCTCCGGGTAGGGTTGCCAAATTCCTCACTCCCAAATACGGGACAAGGTGACGTCACCGCCCGGACGACCACCATTGGTGGAGCGGGAGCACGTGGCCGCTGGCTGGGCGGTGACATCACCCTTTGTCCCTTATTTGGGAGTGAGGAAGTTGGCAACCCTACTAATACGGGACAAGGGCGGTCCAGTACGGGACAAACCAATTTAGCCCAAAATACGGGATGTCCCGGCTAATATGGGACAGTTGGCAACCCTATCTCCGGGTGCTCCGGTTTCCTCCCACACTCCAAAGACGTGCAGGTTTGTAGGTTAATTGGCTTCAGTAAGTTGTAAAAACAATTATGTCTAGTGTGTGTATGTTAGTGTACAGGGTGATCGCTGGTTGCTGCAGATTTAGTGAGCCGAGCGAGGGGCCACATCTCTCTTTTAGATATGTACCTCTAGAGTTTAAAGTAAAGTTACCTCATGTAAAAGACATTTGGGCAGGCACATGGACAGGAGAGGTTGAGTGGGATGTGGTAGACACAGACTGAAGAAGGGTCTCAACCCGAAACGACACCCATTCCTTCTCTCCAGAGATGCTGCCTGACCCGCTGAGTTACTCCAGCATTTTGTGTCCACCTTCGATTTAAACCAGCACCTGCTGTTCTTTCCTGCACATTGAGTGGGATATGCGTCAGGCAAAGGCAAGTGGGACAGCCTTTGGTGGCATAAACGAGTTGGGCTGAAGGAAACTTCTAATTCTGTACTGTATTACGCGATGATTAACATTCAATTATTCCTCATGACATCCATACAATCGCAGAAATCAATCCTGTGACCCTTTCATTAACTGCCTCCAGCACAGGTGTAAGCCTCTTTAAATAAGGAGATCAAAACTGCTTACAGCAAGCATCCGGCACCTTTGCCCTTCACGGTCACAGCAGCATTTCCTTATTTTTCTGCTCATTCCCCTTTTAATATAGGCCATGTTTTATCTTCTACCTTTGTGCTAAATTTTTGCCCTTCATTAGGACATTTAGATATCTCTGCAGAACAGCAGAATGATGCACTTATAACGCAGTGGAAAGAGATATCTGCATGAACTATATAGCATGTGTTTCTATGCTATACACTCATCCTAGGGCAGTGAAACAGGCCCTTGGTCCCACCACATCTACACCAGTCATCTTGCCTATCTATAAAAATACCATTCGCCTCCATTAGTTCCATATCCCTGTGCTCTTATTCCATTACCTGTCCAGGTGCCTCTTAAATGTTGTTACTGTTCCTGCCTCCACCACCTACTCTGATAGCTTATCTCTTTGTGTGATAATTGTATCTCCCTGATCCCCTTTAAACCTCCTCCCTTTCACCTTAAACCTGTGCCTTTATTTGTAGACACCATGTGTGACCGTCTATCTCCCCTGTCTGCGCCTCTCGTCATTTTATACACTGCTATCAAGTCACCTCTCAACCTCCTTCACTCCAGGGCAAACACACCCAGCCATCCAGGATGTATATCCTGTTGCAACATGGACAATCTGACCACCATATCACCAATTTGGTGCCATCTCCAAGCTTACTCAACATGCCACTTATGTTCTCATCCAAATCAATAATATATGACAATCACCAGTGCAGATATAAACACCAATATATGATCAACTCCAGCACTGATCCCTGTGGCCCACCACCAGTCTCCAGTCCCCAATCAACCGTCCCTACCACTCAAGATAGACACAAAATGCTGGAGTAACTCAGCGGGACAGGCAGCATCTCTGGAGAGGAGGAATGGGTGACGTTTCAGATTGAGACCCTTCTTCAGTCTGAAGAACGGTCTCCACCCGAAACGTCACCCAATCCTTCTCTCCAGAGATGCTGCCTGACCCGCTGAGTTACTCCAGCATTTTGTGTCTATTTTCGGTGTAAACCAGCATCTGCAGTTCCTTCCTACACACTTCCTTACACACTCTCTGCCTCCCACCACCAAGCCAATTTTGCATCCAGCTTGCTAACTCGCTAGATAGATACAAAATGCTGGAGTAACTCAGCGGGACAGGCAGCATCTCTGGAGAGGAGGAATGGGTGACATTTCGGGTTGAGACACTTCTTCAGACCCAACTCAATATATTGACTAACCCAATATATTGGGACCTTTCAGAGTTGCGGGACTTTTGGAAGGTTGCATGACCAATTCATTCAGTATGTCTGCATCCACCTCTTCCTGAGATGTTGGCCATTATTTGTAAGGGTGGGATTAGCGTTCCAAACCGATAGTCCCGTTAATTTACCGTACGATTTTCCTCTGATGACATTATTAATTTTTGTTGGCTGATTTTCTTGTATAATGGGGGTGATTTTTGTATCTTCGACTATGCATACAGAATGTTTGTTCAAAGTCTTTTCAGTTTCCTGATTAAGTCCCTGTCTCTTCCTCTCAACAATCAGTATTTACTTTCACCACTGCAATGTTGTGCCCGTGTGCACTCTCATTCTGTCAGTCTCAATATTTCTTGCTAGGCTTCCCTGATAATGTTTTCTCTCCCCATTATCTTATTTTTATTATTCTGTATATTTGTTCTAATGATTTTTCAATCTTCTGGCCAGCTGCTAATCTTTGAGATATGATATGCCTTTTCGTACAATTTAATACCATCCTTGTACATTTTCAACTTGCCCAGGCTGGATAATAGAAACATAGAATCATATACAATTGGTGCAGGAAGAGGACATTTGGCCCTTCGAGCCAGCACCGCCATTCATTGTGATCAATGCTGATCATCCACAATCAGTAACCCGTGCCTGCCTTCTTTCCATATCCCTTGATTCCACTAGCCCCTGGAGCTCTATCTAACTCTTTTAAATTCATCCAGTGAATTGGCCTCCACTGTGGCAGAGAATTCCACAATTTCACCCACTTTCTGGGTGAAAATGTTTCTTCTCATCTCAGTTTTAAATGGCCTCCCACTTACTCTTAGACTGGTTCTGGACTCCCCCAACATTGGGAACATTTTTCCTGCATCTAGCTTGTCCAGTCCTTTCATAATTTTATACGTCTCTAAAAGATCCCCTCTTTATTTCGTAATCTTTATTTCTCAGTGGGAAAGATTTTCTGCTGAGCAACGTGATATATTTTCTTATCTGCCACTACTTATCCGCTGTGCTGTCTTATCTTTTAATATATTTTCCCTGTTCTCTTTCACCAACACTGCCTTCTTAACACCTTTATAATTTTAGTCACTAGTTTCAAACGCACGTTCCTCATTCTCAAACTGATTGTGAAATCATCTCATGCTCTAATCATTCCCTGCAGGATTCTGAACCATGAGATCATTCATTAATCCTATCTTAGAACAAATGACCAGTTCAAAAATACCTTGTTCCCTTTGAAGGTACACAAAATGCTGGATTAACTCAGCGGGTCAGGCAGCATCTCTGGATGTCATCCGTTCCTTCTCTCCCGAGATGCTGCCTGACCTGCTGAGTTACTCCAGCATTTTGTGTCTACCTTTGATTTTAACCAGCATCTGCAGTTTTTTTCCTGCACCTTGTTCCCTGCATGCCTCCACAACATATTGTTGAAGAAACTGTCCCAAACACTCCGTAAACTCCATCTCAAGGCTGCCTTTGCCAATTTGATTTGCTCAATCTATACCAAAGTTAAATTGTCTCCTGTAATTACAGTGCCTGATGGCTGTCGGGAAGTAGCTGTTCCTGAACCTGGTGGCGTGGGACTGCAGGCTCTGTACCTCCTTCTTGTCCCCGCTCCCATCCGGCAGAAGGTACAGAAGCTTGAAAGCGCGCACCACCAGACTCAGGAACAGCTTCTTCCCCTCTGTTATCAGGCTTCTGAACGGCCCTTCCATAAGCTAGGGTACTGTCCGATTCAACTCTACCCCATTGCGGACATTGGACTTTGTCTGTGGAACTGATGCGCTACAATGCTGAGAACTATATCCTGCACTCTGTATCTTCCCCTTTGCTCGACCTGTTGCACTTGAGTCTGACTTGATTGTCTTTATGTTCAGCAGTGTCTGAGCTGGTGGACAGCATGCAAAAACCAAGCTTTTCACTGTACCTCGGTACACATGACAATAACAAACCTAAACTTAAACTAATGGTAGCAGTGAGAAGAGAAACCTAGAAACATAGAAAATAGGTGCAGGAGGAGGCCATTTGGGCCTTCGAGCCAGCACCGCCATTCATTGTGATCATGGCTGATCGTCCATGAACGGCGGCGCTGGCTCGAAGGGCATGGCCCAGATGGCAGGGAGTCTTGAGGATCGATGCCGCCTTCTTGAGGCAACACCTCATGGAGATGATTGAGATGGTGGGGGGGGGGGGGGGGGCTGTGCCCACGATGCACTGGGCTCAGTCCACCACTCTCTGAAATGTTAGGAACTGTGTCATATTAGACAATAGATAATTGACAATAGGTGCAGGAGGAGGCCATTCGGCCCTTCGAGCCAGCACCACCATTCAATGTGATCATGGCTGATCATTCTCAATCAGTACCCCATTCCTGCCTTCTCCCCATACCTCTGACTCCGCTATCCTTAAGAGCTCTATCTAGCTCTCTCTTGAATGCATTCAGAGAATTGGCCTCCACTGCCTTCTGAGGCAGAGAATTCCACAGATTCACAACTCTCTGACTGAAAAAGTTTTTCCTCATCTCCGTTCTAAATGACCTACCCTTTATGCTTAAACTGTGGCCCCTTGTTCTGGACTCCCCCAACATTGGGAACATGTTTCCTGCCTCTAACGTGTCCAACCCCTTAATAATCTTATACGTTTCGATAAGATCTCCTCTCATCCTTCTAAATTCCAGTGTATACAAGCCTAGTCGCTCCAGTCTTTCAACATATGACAGTCCCGCCATTCCGGGAATTAAACTAGTAGTTTTAAACCATGGCTCTGTACTGCTTATGACATCTTACCCACTTACTTCAATTTGTGCTGTCTATCCATCTATCTTCATCAGAAACCATGTAGTTTGAAGCTTTCTGATTGAGGGATGGTGAGCAGGCTGTGCTTTACGCAGGGCAATGTACGCCTTGAGAGGGCTGTTTGAATTATGAAGAGGATGTGATCGGGTAAGTGTGAAGAGGATGTTTCCTCTTGTCCGGAAAGCTAAACCAAGAGCCATAAATACAAAATAATTACTCATACACCCTTCAGGGAATTCAGAAAAAAAGACTTCACCCAGAGAGAGCTAAGAATATACAACTCATTACGATAAAGAGCAGGATGTGTAGGAAAGAACTGCAGATGCTGGTTAAAATCAAAGGTAGTCACAAAATGCTGGAGTAACTGCGGGTCAGGCAGCATCTCGGGAAAGAAGGAGGGGAGTTGAAGTGCTGAGCCACCAGGAGATCAAGTAGGTTAAGACGGACTGAGCGGAGGTGTTGAGCGAAACGATCGCCAAGCCTGCATCTGGTCTCGCCGATGTAGAGAAGTTGACACAGCGGATACAGATTCAGACTCGCTACCACAGAAATCTCCTCAAGATTGAAGATGGGATTAGTTTATCTTGGCATCATGGACGACATTGATCTAGTGGGTCGAAGGTTCCAATGTTACATAGAAACATAGAAAATAGGTGCAGGAGTAGGCCATTCGGCCCTTCGACCCTGCACCGCCATTCAATATGATCATGGCTGATCATCCAGCTCAGTAACCTGTACCTGCCTTCTCTCCATACCCATTGATCCCTTTAGCCACAAAGGCCACATCTAACTCCCTCTTAAATATAGCCAATGAACTGGCCTCAACTACCTTCTGTGGCAGAGAATTCCACAGACTCACCACTCTCTGTGTGAAGAAATGTTTTCTCATCTCGGTTCTAAAAGACTTCCCCCTTATCCTTAAGTTGTGACCCCTGGTTCTGAACTTCCCCAACATCGGGAACAATCTTCCCGCATCTAGCCTCTCCAACCCCTTAAGAATTTTATATGTTTCTATAAGATCCCCCCTCAGTCTTCTAAATTCCAGCGAGTATAAGCCTAGTCTATCCAGTCTTTCTTCATTTGAAAGTCCTGCCATCCCAGGGATCAATCTGGTGAACCTTCTCTGTATTCCCTCTAAGGCTAGAATGTCTTTCCTCAGATTACGCTTTTAAAGGTGCTGTAATAATGAAACAGAGGCTGTAGTGGTGGGTATGTTTACTGCTTCGCTTCCTGAAGTCAATCACAATCTCCTTGTCTTGCTGACATTGAGGGACAGGTTGATGTCTTGGCACCATGTTTCGAGGTTCTCAATCTCTTTCCAGTACTCCGTCTTGTCATGACTTGATATGCGGCCCACTATGGTGGTATTGTCTGCAAATCTGTAAATTGAGTTAGATTTGTATTTGGCTGCACAGTCATGGGTCTATAAGCTGTTATGCACTGAAAGGCAATTGAAGGAACAAATCTCTTTCAGTAGCTCCCTTCCTGACCTCAGGATGTCTGAAAGTGCTTTAGAGTTAATGAAGTATATCTGAATTACAAGCACTGTTATATTCAGTGCCCGCCATAATGTTTGGGACAAAGATCCATCATTTATTTATTTACCTCTGTATTCCAGAATTTGAGATTTGTAATAGAAAAAAATCACATGTGGTTAAAGTGCACATTGTCAGATTTTATTAAAGGCTATTTATATACATTTTGGTTTCACCATGTAGAAATTACAGCAGTGTTTATACATAGTCCCCCCCATTTCAAGGCACCATAATGTTTGGGACACATGGCTTCACAGGTGTTTGTAATTACTCAGGTGTGTTTAAATGCCTCCTTAATGCAGGTATAAGAGAACTCTCAGCACCTAGTCTTTCCCCCAGTCTTTCCATAACCTTTGGAAACTTTTATTGCTGTTTATCAACTTGAGGACCAAAGTTGTGCCAATGAAAGTCAAAGAAGCCGTTATGAGACAGAAACAAGAATAAAACTGTTAGAGACATCAGCCAAACCTTAGGGTTACCAAAACCAATTGTTTAGAACATCATTAAGAAGATAGAGAGCACTGGTGAGCTTACTAATCGCAAAGGGACTGGCAGGCCAAGGAAGACCTCCACAGCTGATGACAGAAGAATTCTCTCAATAACAAAGAGAAATCCCCAGACACCTGCCCGACAGATCAGAAACACTCTTCAGGAGTCAGGTGTCAGGTGTGGATTTGTCAATGACCACTGTTCGCAAAGACTTCATAATCAGAAATACAGAGGCTACACTGCAAGATGCAAACCACTGGTTAGCCGCAAAAATAGGATGGCCAGGTTACAGTTTGCCAAGAGCAACCACAGTCTGGAAAAAGGTCGTGTGGACAGATGAGACGAAGATTAACTTGTATCAGAGTGATGGCAAGAGCAAAGTATGAAGGAGAGAAGGAACTGCCCAAGATCCATGTATGGCTGCTGAAGGTACTGGCTCACTTATCTTCATTGATGATACAACTGCTGATGGTAGTAGCATAATGAATTCTGAAGTGTCTAGACACATCCTATCTGCTCGTTCAAACAAATGCCTCAAAACTAATTGGCCGGCGGTTCATTCTACAGCAAGACAATGATCCCAAACATACTGCTAAAGCAACAAAGGAGTTTTTCAAAGCTAAAAAATGGTCAATGCTTGAGTGGCCAAGTCAATCACCCGATCTGAACCCAATTGAGCATGCCTTTTATATGCTGAAGACAAAACTGAAGGTGACTAGCCCCCAAAACATGCATAAGCTAAAGATGGCTGCAATACAGGCCTGGCAGAGCATCACCAGAGAAGACACCCAGCAACTGGTGATGTCCATGAATCGCAGACTTCAAGAGGACATTGCATGCAAAGGATATGCAACAAAACACTAAACACGACTACTTTCATTTACATGACATTGCTGTGTCCCAAACATTATGGTGCCCTGAAATGGGGGGGGACTATGTATAAACACTGCTGTAATTTCTACATGGTGAAACCAAAATGTATAAAAATGGCCTTTATTAAAATCTGACAATGTGCACTTTAACCACATGTGATTTTTTCTATTACAAATCTCAAATTGTGGTGTACAGAGGCAAATAAATTAATGATGGGTCGTTTGTCCCAAATGTTACAGAGGGCACTGAAGCAGCCACATTGAATGCCAGATCACATTGAATGGCGGTGCTGGTTCGAAGGGCCGAATGCCCTACTCCTGCACCTATTGTCTATTGTCCATGCTGACCCAGTTGTCCCATCTAAGCTAGTCCCATTTGCCTGAACCTGGCCCATATCCCTCTCAATCTTTCTGATTCATGTACTTGTCCAAAGGTAGACACAAAGCTGCCGGATTAACACAGCGGGTCAGGCAGCATCCCTGGAGAAAAAGGATGGGTGGCGTTTCGGTTCAGGACTGTTTTTCTCCCGAGATGCTGCCTGGCCTGCTGAGTTACTCCAGAACTTTGTGTCAATCTTAGGTATAAACCAGCATCAGCAGTTCCTTCCTAAAGGCCATGTTTCTCCACATGTACTCATCCAAGTGTTTTTTCAATCTTGTTATAGTACCAGCCTCAACTACCTCCTCTGGCAACTCGATCCATACACCCACCACCCTCTGAGTAAAGAAGTTGCCCCTCAGATTCCTAATAATTCTTTCCTCTCTCACCTTAAATCTATGTCGTCTGGTTCTTGATTCCCCCTATTTTTTTGACCCTGGGTAAAAGCCTGTGTATTCAGCCTATCTATTCTGGCTAGACATGTAAAACGACTGGAGTCAGTCTTGAACCTGCAACCTTTGCTGCCCTCTCAGCCATTGCTGGCACAACTACCAGTCTGTGAAGGAAGGAACTGCAGTTGCTGGTTTATACCAAAGAAAGACACAAAGTGCTGGAGTAACTCAGCGGGTCAGACAGCATCTTTCCGCCTTCAATCGCTGACTGTCAGTGGAACAAGCAGTCAGGGAGGTTAGAGGTTGTGCATGTACACCGATCAGCCAAAACATTATGACCACTGGCAGGCGAAGTGAATAACATTGGTTATCTTGTTACAATGACACCTGTCAAGGGGTGGGATATATTAGGCAGCAAGTGAACAGTCGGTTCCTGAAGTTGATATGTTGGATGCAGGAGTATGGGCAGGAGTAAAGACCTGAGCGACTTTGACAAGGGCCAAATTGTTATGGCCAGACGACTGGGTCAGAGCATCTCTGAAACAGCAAGGCTTGTGGGGTGCTCCCGGTCAGCAGTGGTGAGTACCGACCGACAGTGGTCCGAGGAGGGACAAACCACAAACCGGCGACAGGCAGGGTGTTGGGCGCCCAAGGCTCATCGATGCGCGAGGGCAACGAAGGCTATCCCGTCTGGTCCGAACCGACAGAAGGTCGACTGTGGCACAAGTAACAGAAAATGTTAATGGTGGTCACGGGAGGAATGTGTCACAATACACAGTGCATCGCACCCTGCTGCGTATGGGGCTGCACACGGAGGACCAACAGCATATTAGGCAGGTGGTCATAATGTTTTGGCTCATCAGGTCATCATGTTTTGGCTGATCGGTGTATGTGACGCTGATTATTTTGAGATCATCTTTGTGGCTGTTGTGGATGGGCTGAGCAGGGAGACTGCCCTGCTTGTTTGGCTGCCTCTGCCTCACAGTGATTATCTGTGATTTGCTTGGCATCAGCAGTTGGCCAGGCAGTGTAAGTGTCTTATCAGATTCAGAATCACTATAGTTTATTGTCATGGACACTGCTTGCAGTGAGATTCCTAGCTCGCATCAAGCTCACGGCTTAAACAATAAACAGAGCATCGAGCACAGTGACTAACGCAAGAGCAGCAGAAAGGTGCAAAGATTGGACAGGTCCACACTGATTTTCCAGCACCTCTTTTGATCCAGGCAAAATTACAAGAGCGTACTTGAAATTCCCCCTCTGGACGTCCCCTTGAATATGTGGCGCACAGGTCACGGGGAGAACGTACAAACTCCATACAGACAGCACCCGTTGTCATGATCCAATCCGGGTCTGTGACGCTGTGAGGCAGCAACTCTACCGCTGCACCACTTGCAGTGGGCAGGTCTGGGTGTGTGGCTTTCAAGCTCCAGTACCTTCTCCCAGAAGGTTGGACAATTAGCCTACAAGCCCGTACATCTTTGACATGTGGGAGGAAACCGCAGCGCCTGGAGGAAACCCACGCGGTCACACGGAGAACGTACAAAGTCCGTACAGACAGTGCTCGAGGTTGGGATGGAAGCCGGGTCTCTGGTGCCGTGAGGTAGCGGCTCTACCCGCTGTGTGTCGACCCAGAAGCAGTGGACTTGAATAGCCAAGTCCTTCCACCTGCTTGTTGTGAAGTGATTGTGTGTGTAGACATGGCTGCTTTATCTGTGTCTGAGTTATCTGTGTGTGTGTGACTGCAGCCTGCTTTGTCCACTGTCAGTGGGGAATGAGTTTGACTTTGTGTTTCCCCAGCTCTGCTGGTCGCTGCCAGAATGCACGATTTCAGGAGGACTGTAAAGGAGGTCATTCGTGTGGTCAAAGTCTGTGAATCAACGCTCAGGAAAAGGTGAATGTACATTCCTCATACGTATAGTTTAGTTTAGAGATACAGCGTGAAAACAGGCCCTTCGGCCCATTGAGTCCGCGCCGACCAGTGATCCCCGCACACTAACACTATCCTACACACACTAGGGACAATTTTACATTTATACCAAGCCGGTTAATTTACAAACCTGTACGTCTTTGGAGTGTGGGAGGAACCCAAAGATCTCGGAGAAAACCCACGCAGGTCACGGGGAGAACGTACAAAGTCTGTACAGACAGCGCTCGTAGTCAGGATGGAACCAGGGTCCCTGGCGCTGTAAGGCAGCAACTCTACCGCTGTGCCACCGTGCCGCCCATTCTCACCAGAGCTCCTCAGCTTTTATTATCTTGCCTCTAGTTGCTGCTTATGCCTTCTGGCAGTGGTGCTGAACAGGCCCTTCGGCCCACAATGTCTGTGCCGAACATGATGCCAAGTTAACCTCCTCTGCCTGCATACCCATGTGCCTATCTAAATATCTTTTAAACACCACTTCTTCTTTCGTGCCCACCATCTATGTTTCAAATGTTGGGCCAGGCTCTTGCACAGTGGGCAGCCTTCTCGTTTGCCACCGCCAGATCTTCCAGGCAGCATTGTTCACCAGGAAGTGGGCATCTTTGTAGGTGTGGCATGGATCGTACAGATGTTCCACATTCACTTTCTGTGTCTGCCGCATCTGCATAGCCCCATTTGCTCATATTCCATATTGGTCTTGCATCGGCCCATCCCTGTACCAAGCCTATTGAGGGACTTCCAGGTCTTCCAGTCACACCTGTGACCAGGTGGTAGGTGTTCCTTGGTTGGGATTGGCAGCTTTTCGTGGTGGTGGTGGTTTTCACTGCGTTTCTTTTCCCACAAGGCTGGTCTGGTTGTTTGAGGAGACCGTGACAGTGGCTGGACTGTGTGAAGGAAGCTCTTCCTCCACTTCAGGCAGTTTGGGGCTGGACGATGGGAGTGACAGGGAGTGACCACTTCTATTACTCCCACCACTACTATGGTATCTGCCTCCACCACCACCTCTGGCAGTGTGTTCCAGGCCCCCACCAATCTATGTAAAAAGAACTTGCCCCACACATCTCCTTTAAATTGTCCTCCTCTGACCTTGAAGCTAGGCCCTCTAGTCTGACATTTGTACCCTGGTTGAATATCTTGTGACTATCCCATCTATGACTCCCTCGTTTTATATACTTCCATCAGGTCTCCACGCAACCTCCAGGGCAGCAGAGAAAGCATTCCGTGTTTGTCTAACATCTCTCTGTAGCTGATCCAATCTAATGCAGGCAGCAGTCTATTAAAATAAACTAGCTGTTGGCAGCATTTTCAATTCAATTTTGTTCTGATCACTGTTTTTGTGCACAAATTGATGCTGGTATACACGATTCATAAACATACATGTTATACCGTTGAAAAACAAATGAACAACCTTAAACTTTGTAGAGGTGCCGGTACACCAAACTACCACGTACTGAAATATAAACCGCACCAGTGACCGAGTCCACACTATCTAGATTAGTAAGGGTGTTACGGGTAAATGGGGAGAAGGCAGGGGAATGGGGTTGAGAGGAAAAAATAGATCAGCCACGATTGAATGATGGAGTAGACCCGTTGGGCCGAATGGCCTAATTCTGCTCCTGACTTATTTTAGTCCATAGTGGTTGTGTTAATGTCAGAGGTATGGCAGCTAGGGCGTGCAGCGTAGGTTTACTAGGTTAATTCCAGGAATGGCAGGACTGTCGTATGTTGAAAGACTGGAGCGACTAGGCTTGTATAAACTGGAATTTAGAAGGATGAGAGGGGATCTTATCGAAACGTATAAGATTATTAAGGGGTTGGGCACGTTAGAGGCAGGAAACATGTTCCCGATGTTGGGGGAGTCCAGAACAAGGGGCCACAGTTTAAGAATAAGGGGTAGGCCATTTAGAACGGAGATGAGAAAAAACTTTTTCACTCAGAGAGTTGTGAATCTGTGGAATTCTCTGCCTCAGAAGGCAGTGGAGGCCAATTCTCTGAATGCATTCAAGAGAGAGCTAGATAGAGCTCTTAAGGATAGCGGAGTCAGGGGGTATGGGGAGAAGGCAGGAACGGGGTACTGATTAAGAATGATCAGCCATGATCACATTGAATGGCGGTGCTGGCTCGAAGGGTCGAATGGCCTCCTCCTGCACCTGTTGTCTATTGTCTATAACTCCCACCGCGAATCAAATCACAGATTCCCTCTGTAGCTGATGGAAGACGTGACGCTGAGATTAGTGCCTTCAGGGCGTTACTTTAGCTCCTCTTCCATCCTTGTGGGATGGTGAACGAGTTTCCACTGAATGTCTCACCCGTGGCCAGATATGAGCCAAATGCAGGTAGGTGGGACTCGTGTAGATGGGGTATGTTGGTCGGCATGGGCTAGACGGGCCGAAGGGCCCATTTGCATGGCATGGGCTAGACGGGCCGAAGGGCCCGTTTCCACTCTGCATGAGGTTATGAAGGGACTGGGGGAAAGTTGTGTGAAAACGGTGGTTGACATATTTCTGCTGGATGTTGCCAGGACTAGAGGGTGTGAGCTACAGGGAGAGGTTGAGCAGGCTGGGTCTCTATTCCCTGGAACGTAGGAGGATGAAGGGAGATCTTATAGCGGTGTACAAAATCATGAGAGGAATAGATCAGATAGCTGCACAGTCTCTTGCCCAGAGTAGGGGAATCAAGGACCAGAGGACACAGGTTTAAGGTGAAGGGGAAAAGATTTAATAGGAATCTGAGGGGTAACTTGTTCACACAGAGGGTGGTGGGTGTGTGGAACAAGCTGCCAGAGGAGGCAGTCGAGGCTGGGACTATCACAACGTTTAAGAAACAGTTAGACAGGTGCATAGATAGGACAGGTTTGGAGGGATAATGGGCCAAATGCAAGTTGGTGGGACTAGTTTAGCTGGGACCTGTTGGCCGGTTTGGGCAAGTTGGGCCGAAGGGCCTGTTTCCACACTGCATCACTCTGACTCCACGAGAGTAACGCAGCAGATGGAGTGACGGTAGATGATTCATGGTTTGACTTGAGAGGCCTCCTCCTGTTCCTGCATACATTTCAGTTGCTGTCTACGAGGGTTTATGATCAGCTACCGGTTGCTATGTCCCTTCAAGAACAAGAGCATTACTCATTGATTCCACTGCACTCACGATGACCTGGAAACCACATAAATAGTAGTTTAACCTTCACACAGAAGGTATGAATGAGTAAGGATCTAAGACACACAACACACTGGAAAACAAGCAGTGGATCTTTCAGTGAGAGCACAGCACCAGTCTATAAATGACGTAGACACAATCGTAGACGAGTTGGTGAGTAAGTTTGCAGATGACGCCAAGATTGCTGGCGTCACGGACTGTGAGGAAAGCTGTCAAAGTGTGCGGCACGGTGGCGCAGCGGTAGTTGCCGCCTTACAGCGCTCGCAGTGCCAGAGACCCGGGTTCCATCCCCACTACGGGTGCTGTCTGTACGACGTTTGCACGTTCTCCCCGTGACCTGAGTGGGTTTTCTCCGAGAACTCCAGTTCCTCCCACACTCCAAAGACGCGCAGGTTTGTAGGTTAATTGGCTTGGGTTTGTATACTTGGTATAATTGTAAATTGTCCCTAGTGGGTGTAGGATAGTGTTAGTGTGCGGGGATCGCTGGTCGGTCCGGACTCAGTGGGCTGAAGGGCCTGTTTCCGCGCTGTATCTCTAAACTAAGTATGCAGCAGGATATAGATCAGCTACAGAAATGGCCAGGGGAATGGCAGATGGAGTTTAGACCAAACAGGTGTGAAGAGTTGCACTTGGAAGATCAAATGCAAGGTGGACTTGGAAGATCAAATACCATAGTTCACGGTAAGGCCTTTAGTTTTAGTTCATAGATACAGCGTGGAAACAAGGCCTTCAGCCCACCAAGTCCTTGCAAACCAGTGATCCCAGCACACCAACACTATCCTACACACACTACAGATAATGTACTACTTTACCAAAGCCAATTAGCCCTCAACCTGTACATCTTTGAAGTGCGGGAGGAAACCGGAGATCCCAGGGGAAACCCACGCAGTTCACGTAAAAACTCCATATGACAGCACCTACAGTCAGGATGGAACCCAGGTCCCTGGCGCTGTGAGGCAGCAACTCTACCGCTGCGCCACCATGCTGCCCACTGCATTCATGTACAGAGGAATCTTGGGGATGCAAGTCCATAACTTCTTGGAAGTGGAGTTGTACACAAGCACACAGAGTGATAAAGAGGACATTTGCTCTGCTTTGCTGACTTCCTCCATCACTTTATTTTTTGCTCACAATTCCAGTAGTCTCTTGTGTGACATTTTTTGCTCAAGATTCCAGCACATCAGTTCCGTAGACAAAGTCCAATGTCCGCAATGGGGTAGAGGTGAATCGGACAGTACCCTGGCTTATGGAAGGACTGTTCAGAAGCCTGATAACAGAGGGGGAAAAGTTGTTCCTGAGTCTGGTGGTGCGCGCTTTCAAGCTTCTGTGCCTTCTGCTGGACGGGAGCGGGGAGAAGGAGGAGTGACCGGGGTGGGACACGGACAAGTCTTTGTTTGTGTTGGCTGCTTTCCCGAGGCAGCGTGAAGTGTAGATGGGGTCGATGGTGGGGAGACGGGTCTGTGTAACGGACTGGGCTACATCCACAATTCCCTGCAATTTCTTATGCTCTTGGTCAGATCTGTTCCCAAACCAAGTTGTGCATGTTTCGGTACAATGTGTGTAGATGTGCAGGAAAATAACTGCGGATGTTGGCACAAATCGAAGGTATCACAAAATGCTGGAGTAACTCAGCGGGTCAGGCAGCATCTCTGGAGAGATGGAATGGGTGACGTTTCGGTGCAGATGTGATTCACTTCAACAATTTAGCTGAACTTCTTTGACTTCTGCTCTAGGCTGAACGAGTTTGAAGAGACACCGACCAGTCAGTTAACGATTGACGAGTTTATGAAGATCGATTTGGAACAGGAGTGTGACCCGCCTTCATTCACAGCCGGGAAGAGAAAGGTTCGACTGCAGCAGGTAAGTCAGACATTGAGTAATTAACCACTGGAGAAAGTGGCACAAACATTGATCTCAGAGAAACTGGAGGTGGTTTGGGGTAACTGTCGTAAGAGGAGAGCTTAAGCTGAAGGGGGCTGAATTTCCTTGGTTTGTGAAGGATGAAAGGTGATCTCATTGAAACGTACAAAAGTCTTATCGGATAGACAATGTTTTAGATTGAGATGCATATCTATGTCCTCCAGAGAAGCTGCCTGACCCGCTGAGTTCCTCCAGCATCTGCAGTTCCTTGTGTGTCCATATTCTTATTGGACTTGACAGGGTAGATGCAATGACATTTCTTTGCACTTTTAACAGGCCCTTCGGCCCACTGAGTTCTCAGCAAACAGTGATCACCCCCTACACGAGCAGTATCCCACACACTAGGGACATTTTATGATTTACAGAAGCCAATTAACCTACAAACCTGCACGTCTTTGGAGTTTGTGAAGATGGACATTCAAGAGTGAGCTATATAGAGCTCTTAAGGATAGCGGAGTCAGGGGGTATGGGGAGAAGGCAGGAACGGGGTACTGATTGAGAATGATCAGCCATGATCACATTGAATGGCGGTGCTGGCTCGAAGGGCCGAATGGCCTACTCCTGCACCTATTGTCTATTGTCTATTGAAATCGGAGCACCCAGAGAAGACCCACGCGGTCACGGGGAGAAGGTACAAACTCGGTACAGACAGCACCTGTAGTCAGGATGGAACCCGGGTCCCTGGCGCTGTGAGGCAGAAGCTCTACCACTGTGCTGCACTGTGTGTTCTAGCATGTGCAGTTCCTTGTGTCTCCAAATTCTTATCGGACTGGACAGGGAGGGGAGAGATTAAGGGATGAGCCGTTCAGGATAGACATGAGAAGAATGCATCTTCACTGGAGGACCATAAATATGTGGAATTCTCTTCTCAAGAGGCTGCAGAGGCTCAGCTGCTGTGGTGAAGATGGACATCTTTGTATATTAAGGGAAACGATGTTTAGGTTTAGGTTTATTCTTGTCACACGACATCATCGGCGGTCACTGGAAGCGAGTGTGACTGTCCTCTCCATAGGGTCGGACGCCTGTGCGTGACTTTGTTTAACGTGGGGAGACTGGTGCACAGACAGTCACCACACGGTCCTTGACAGATCTGGGTCAGGATCCAGTGGCATGGAGTCCAAGACGACCGGGGACCCTTTTCTGCTGCAGCCTTCATCCATCCGCCTTCCCAGCCGTTGTGACGCTCCACTAAAGTCAGCCGTCATCCTCCCTTCGCCTGTTCCACCGTTGAGGTCTTGGTTGGATTGCTCTTTGTCAGGGACCTCCCCCTCGACCTTACCGCCATGGGTGACCCTACCAGGAGCGTAGCTCCAGACGGCATCGCTCTCAGGATCTCAGGACCACACAAGCTTCTCCACCACGACAGTTGACAATCCATGGGGAAGGGCCAGGGCAGTGGAAAGCTTTGTTCTGCATGTTATCCAATCAGATCAGATAAAACCCTACATAAATACAACCACCAAGCTCAGGTACAGTAGGTGGAGAAAAGGGGGAGATACAGAGTGCAGAATATAGTTCTCAGCATTGTAGCGCATCAGTTCCACAGACAAAGTCCAATGTCCGCAATGGGGTAGAGGTGAATCGGACAGTACCCGAGCTTATGGAAGGACCGTTCAGAAGCCTGATAACAGAGGGGGAGAAGCTGTTCCTGAGTCTGGTGGTGCGTGCTTTCAGGCTTCTGTACCTTGTGGCGGACAGGAGCAGGGTCTTCCTGCCTCACACTCTGCATCAACACCAGGCCTTCCCAGGGGCCTCATTGCACCGAGACCCCGACAGGAAGCCCTGACCACTTGAACCCCCGGCATTGTGCCGCAGGAAAGCGGGTCATGGCCATCTCTGCGGGCTCCGACAGCGGCCCATCCAGATCACCGCCATGCCCTGCACCTTCGCCACCTCCCTGGGCAGATGCTTCCCCACTGTCAGCACTTCCCTTCCCCCTGATGAAACGTGAGATAGAAGCCGCTTCCTCTCCCCACTTTCAAGGCCATACATTCAAGATCATGAACAAAACACCAGGTGCTGGAGCTCAGCGAGTCAGGCAACATCGAAACACAGAAAATATATAGGTGCAGGAGGAGGCCATTTGGCCCTTCGAGCCAGCACCGCCATGATCATGGCTGATCATCCACAATCTAGAGACATCGACAGAAGGAAAGGACGGACGGCGTTTCGAGTCAGGGCCTTTCTTCAGATCGGTGGAGACTGAACTGAAGAGAAGGGTCCTGACTCAAAAGGTTGTCTGTCCATGTCCTCCGCAAATGCTGCCTGACCTGCTGAATTCCTCCAGCACTTGGTGTTTTGCTGAAGGTTCCAGCATCTGCAGTTCCTTTTTGTCTGGATTTGTGATAATAATAACTTACCCTTCATTTTTCTGCTTCTTTGAAAATTGGGCCCTCCAATTCCCAACCCTTTTAGCATTTATGATGGGTTTCAAGCTGTGATCATGCCTCAGAGATCTACACCGATCAGCCAAAACATTATGACCACTGATAGGCGGTGAATAACATTGATTATCTTGTTACAATGGCACCTGTCAAGGGGAGGGATATATTAGGCAGCAAGTGAACAGTCAGTTCTTGAAGTTGATGTGTTGGATGCAGGAGAAATGGGCAGGAGTAAAGACCTGAGCGACTTTGACAAGGGCCAAATTATTATGGCCAGACGACTGGGTCAGAGCATCTCTGAAACGGCAAGGCTTGTGGGGTGCTCCCGGTCAGCAGTGGTGAGAACCGACGGACAGTGGTCCGAGGAGGGGCAAACCACAAACCGGCGACAGACAGGGTGTTGGGCGCCCAAGGCTCATCGATGCGCGAGGGCAACGAAGGCTATCCCGTCTGGTTCGAACCGACAGAAGGTCGACTGTGACACAAGTCACAGAAAATGTTAATGGTGGTCACGGGAGGACTGTGTCACAATACACAGTGCATCGCACCCTGCTGTGTATGGGGCTGCACACGGAGGACCAACAGCATATTAGGCAGGTGGTCATAATGTTTTGGCTCATCAGGTCATAATGTTTTTGCTAATGTAAGTGCCCCTCAGCACTGCTGAATGACTGCTAGAATGCATTGTATGTTGATTGCAAATTATTTGCAAAAGGACCTGACTATTATATTTTTTTAATGTATTTGTTATTGTCATTTCAGTTGGAACAAGAACTATCCAAAAAACTGGAAGATATTGAAGGTATCTAAACTTTTCTTGTTCATCCGTACTTTCTCTTTTTCTCCCTCTTTTGATCTCACACATTCTCTCTCTGGTCTTCTCCGTCTCTCATCAACTTGCGTGCTCCAACCCTCCCTTCCCACTTCAAAGTATTGAATATCAAGGCTGCTCAGCAATGGATTCTTCCCAGAATCTTCCAACCTGATCTTCCAACCTACCCCAATGACCACATGGCATTTTGCACTCTGCACTTTCTCCATAACTGTAACCCGAAAACACTATATTCTGCACTCTGGTATTTTTCTCTGCACTAATTCTCTGCACTAATTCTGTGCAACGTGATTGTATTCATAGAGTCACAGAGTGATACAGTGTGGAAACAGGTCCCTCTAGCCCAACCTGCCCACACCGGCCAACAATGTCCCAGCTACCCTAACCCACCTGCCTGCACTTGGTCCATATCCCCCCCAAACCTGCCCTAACCATGTACTTGTCTAACTGTTTCTTAAATGTTGGGATAGTCCCAGCCTCAACTACCTCCTCTGGCAGTTTGTTCCACACACCCACCACCCGGTAAGTTATTATTATCTCAAATCCAGACAAAAAGTTACCCCTCAGATTCCGATTAAATCTGGCCCCTTCACTTTGAACCTATGAAGCACCATATATAGTATGTTTTGCTGCACTTGTGTCTGTCCTGAATGTACCCGTGCAAAGTATCAGGGTGTCAGGGGTTCTGGGGAAAGGCAGGAGAATGGGGTTAGGAGCGAGAGACAGATCAGCCATGATTGAATGGCAGAGTAGACGTAATGGGCTGAATGGCCTAATTTTGCTCCTATCACATGACCTTATGAGTTTGATTTGACTGGTCAGTGTTTGTCACTGTATCTCAGTACACGTGACAATAATCAATATCGACACCAATACCAATGGGGTGACATTTATAACATGATTTTTGTCATTTTTGCAGGTGAAATAAACAGTTACCAGGATGAGATTGAGACAGAACTGGAAATCATGCGTCCACGATACCGAGGAGTGTACGCGACGTATGCTAAGAGAGGTGTGTACACAACTGTGTGTTCATCACAGGCAGCAGAGCGCACTGTGTAACTCGGTGGTAATGACAGCCACAATAACATGGTCCCTGCCAATGGTCAATGCTTCTTTATTATCACATGTACATAGGGTTGCCATTCGTCCCGTATTAGCCGGGACATCCCATATATTGGGCTAAATTGGTTTGTCCCGTACGGGACAGCCCTTGTCCCGTATTAGGCCCGGGGGAGGGGGGGGCGCTGTAGGCCCGGGAGGCGCTGTAGGCCCGGACACTGTAGGCTCGGACAGTGTAGGTCCGGACAGTGTAGGTCCGGACAGTGTAGGTCCGGACAGTGTAGGCCCGGAGGACCAGGCGCCGCCTAACAGAGGTTGCATAGCAACCCGCCTCCCAGCCCGGGCAGCCGCCATTGGTGGAGCGGGAGCATGTGGCCGCTGGCTGGGTGAGGTCACATGGGGCGCGGGGCAGTGACGTCACCTAGTCCAGTATTTGGGAGTGAGATAGTTGGCAACCCAAATGTACATATGTACAGTGCAATTCCTTTTTGCATTGTACAGTAAATAACCTAAACTAACCTTAACCCTGATTCAGTAAAGTGTTGCCATACCTGGGAACAATTCCCCATTTGTACAAAGACCACAGAGATAGTCCACTGAGCCCGCATGCAAGAGTGGCCAGGCTTTGTCGCATTTGCAAAGTCCAGTCGGGTGCGTGCGTTGTGTCTCCTGGAGCGGGGCCCGATCCAGGCGAGCCCCAGGTTGCTGCAGGGCCTCCAGCCGTCTCCTCCATGCTCCCTCACCTGCTGAGTTACTCCAGCACTTTTCTTTTTTTTTAAACATAAACCAGCATCTGCAGTTCCTTATGTGCAGGAAAAAACTGCAGGTGCTGGTTTAAATCGAAAGGATGTAACTAGGAACTAGGAACTAGGAAAATTGACAGGGGAGAGTCAGTGGATGTGGTGTACCTCGACTTTCAGAAAGCCTTCGACAAGGTCCCACATAGGAGATTAGTGGGCAAAATTAGAGCACATGGTATTGGGGGTAGGGTACTGACATGGATAGAAAATTGGTTGACAGACAGAAAGCAAAGAGTGGGAATAAATGGGTCCCTTTCGGAATGGCAGGCAGTGACCAGTGGGGTACCGCAAGGTTCGGTGCTGGGACCCCAGCTATTTACGATATACATTAATGTCTTAGATGAAGGGATTAAAAGTACCATTAGCAAATTTGCAGATGATACTAAGCTGGGGGGTAGTGTGAATTGTGAGGAAGATGCAATAAGGCTGCAGGGTGACTTGGACAGGTTGTGTGAGTGGGCGGATACATGGCAGATGCAGTTTAATGTAGATAAGTGTGAGGTTATTCACTTTGGAAGTAAGAATAGAAAGGCAGATTATTATCTGAATGGTGTCAAGTTAGGAGGAGCGGGAGTTCAACGAGATCTGGGTGTCCTAGTGCATCAGTCACTGAAAGGAAGCATGCAGGTACAGCAGGCAGTGAAGAAAGCCAATGGAATGTTGGCCTTCGTAACAAGAAGAGTTGAGTATAGGAGCAAAGAGGTCCTTCTACAGTTGTACCGGGCCCTGGTGAGACCGCACCTGGAGTACTGTGTGCAGTTTTGGTCTCCAAATTTGAGGAAGGATATTCTTGCTATGGAGGGCGTGCAGCGTAGGTTCACTAGGTTAATTCCCGGAATGGCGGGACTGTCGTATGTGGAAAGGCTGGAGCGATTGGGCTTGTATACACTGGAATTTAGAAGGATGAGGGGGGATCTTATTGAAACATATAAGATAATTAGGGGATTGGACACATTAGAGGCAGGAAACATGTTCCCAATGTTGGGGGAGTCCAGAACAAGGGGCCACAGTTTAAGAATAAGGGGTACCCATTTAGAACGGAGATGAGGAAGAACTTTTTCAGTCAGAGAGTGGTGAAGGTGTGGAATTCTCTGCCTCAGAAGGCAGTGGAGGCCAGTTCGTTGGATGCTTTCAAGAGAGAGCTGGATAGAGCTCTTAAGGATAGCGGAGTGAGGGGGTATGGGGAGAAGGCAGGAATGGGGTACTGATTGAGAGTGATCAGCCATGATCGCATTGAATGGCGGTGCTGGCTCGAAGGGCTGAATGGCCTATTCCTGCACCTATTGTCTATTGTCTATTGTCTATTGTCATAGACACAAAATGTTGGAGTAACTCAGCGGGCCAGGCTGCATCTGTGGAGAACATGGATAGGTGACGTTCTGGGTCGGGCCCTGATTCAGACTGATAGTAGACTAATAGACGAATAGACTGATCTCTGGAGAGAAGGAATGCGTGACATTTCGGGTCGAGACCCTTCTTTAGACTCCCCTTCTGACCCTTTGATTTATTTCTCTTACACCTCTGGCAACCAAAATCCTGGAAATCTTCAGAGACAATCTGAAAAAAGGTGTCCTGAGCCGAAACGTGGCCTGCCCTTTTCCTCCACAGATGCTGCCTGACGCACTGTTCCCCCAGCACTCCCAAGATTCCAGCTTCTGCAGAGTCTCCGGTTTATCTTTCTGTTCAGATTCCCTGCTTGGAATTGTCAATGAAACAGCCTTGCTCCATGAGAGGAATATACCTGTGTAAGACAAGAGGTGTAATTAAAGTCCTTTGACAGGTAGGTGTAGCTGACAGCTGTAGAATGGATGAACAACCAGTTGTAAAGGGGGTGTGTGGCTCCCCACGGACACGCTGAATCCACAGGGCTGTGTGTTTTGTGCGTTGTGTTCACTACCTGGCTCCCGCAGTCAGTAGCGATTACTCTTTACTTGTAGAAACAAGGAGCTTCAGATGCTGGTTTAACAAGGAAAACCCTGGGAAAAGGTGTAGATCCTGGTTCGATCCTGACCATGGGTGCTGTATGCGTGGAGTTTGCACGTTCTCCCTGTGACCGCGTGGGTTTCCTCCGGGTGCTCTGGTTTCCTCCCACATTCCAAAGATGTACGGGTTTGTAGGTTAGGAAAGAAAACTGCAGATGTTGGTTTAAATCGAAGGTAGACACAAAATGCTGGAGTAACTCAGCGGGACAGGCAGCATCTCGGGAGAGAAGGAATGGGTGACGTTTCGGGTCGAGAGCCACCTAGGGAAAAGGTTCCAACTGTCTACCCTATCTATGCCTCTCCTAATGTTATATACAGTCTGTAATCTGCTCAAAGGGTTGAGATGTAAAAATGTCCACCGGATAGTTCTTTGCTGAGGATAAAGCAGTCTCAGTCTGTAGAAACAAGGAACTGCAGATGCTGGCTAATACACAAAAGGACACAAAGTGCTGGAGTAACTCAGCGGGTCAGGCAGCATCTGTGGAGAACATGGATAGGTGACATTCTGGGTCGGGCCCTGTTTCAGACTGATAGTACTCTTAGCTTGCACTGCTTTAAGCAAAATGACATCAAAGCAAAGAAAAATGGTGCAATGATTCTGCCTGCATGGTGAGCCGAACTCTCTGGAGAATGGCTTTGATCTCAGCTGCAACTGAGAGATGCTGCAGACGTGTGTCGAGTGGGTGAGTTCTCTGCTGTGCCAGGGTCCAATACTGTGTGGTCTCTGTGTTAGCAGAGCTGCAAAGAATTAAGCATGGGTCTAGGTTTCTCCTCTTCACCCCCTTTCACAGGAATGAGTAGTTTAACATATGACACTGGGCCTGTACTCACTGGAGTTTAGAAGAATGAGGGGGGACCTCATTGAAACGTACAGAATAGTGAAAGGCCTGAATAGAGTGGATGTGGAGAGGATGTTTCCACTAGTGGGAGAGTCTAGGACCAGAGGGCACAGCCTCACAATTAAAGGACGTTCTTTTAGGAAGGAGATGGGGAGTAATTTCTTTAGTCAGAGGGTGGTGAATCTGTGGAATTCTTTGCCACAGAAGGCTGTGGAGGCCAAGTCAGTGGATATATTTAAGGCATAGATAGATAGATTCTTAATTAGTACAGGTGTCAGAGGATATGGGGAGAAGGCAGGAGAATGGAGTTAGGAGGGAGAGATGGATCAGCCATGGTGAATGGTGGAGTAAACTTGATGGGCCGAATGGCCTAATTCTGCTCCTATCACTTATGATATGATCTCAGGACGCACTTCTCTCCAGTGCTTTTACTGTTGATAAAGAGGTGCCAGTACGCCATTGGCGGCCGCCATTGGTGGAGCGGGAGCACATGGCCGCTGGTGACGACCCGGAACGTTGCCCATTCCTTCTCTCCCGAGATGCTGCCTGACCCGCTGAGTTACTACGGCATTTTGTGTCTACCTTTGATTTAAACCAACATCTGCAGTTTTTTTCCTAACCTATAAATCCGCACGTCTTTGGGATATGGGAGGAAACCGGAGCACCCGGAGGAGACCCGCGCGGTCACAGGGAGAACGTGCAAACTCCACACAGACAGCACCCGAGGTCAGGATCGAACCAGGGTCTCTGGCGCTCTAAGGCTGTGGCTCTACCCGCTGCACCACTGTGCTACCAAGTAACCAGGCACAGTGGAAACACACAGTATTGGTATCATTTCCATCTTTTGTGAGCTGTGTTTTATGAAGTACATAGATCAGCACAACAATAGGCCCTTCGGCCCACAATGTCTGTGCCGAACAAGTTGCCAAGACCAACTCATCTGCCTCACATAATCCATACCCCTCTAGACACTGCGTGTCAATTTAGTTTTTAGTTTAGAGATACAGCGCGGAAACAGGCCCTTCAGCCCACCGGGTCCGCGCCGACCAGCGATCCCCGCACATTAACACTATCCTACACCCACTTGGGACAATTTTTACATTGACCAAGCCAATTAACCTACAAACCTGTACGTCCTTGGAGGGTGGGAGGAAACCGAAGATCTCGGAGAAAACCCACGCAGGTCACGGGGAGAACGTACAAACTCCGCACAGACAGCGCCCGTAGTCAGGATCGAACCTGAGTCTCCGGCGCTGCATTCGCTGTAAGGCAGCAACTCTACCGCTGCGCCACCGCGCCGCCCAATTTAATTAAAAGTCTCTTAAGCACCAAGTCTCTGCTGCTGCCTGTACCACCAGCCCTGGCAACACATTCCAGGCAGCGTTATCCACTACACCAAACGTTATTCACCTTATTCCCTTTATCATGTATCTACACACTGCGAATGGTTGATTGTAATCATGTAAAGTCTTTCTGCTGACTGGATGGCAAGGTTTTCACTGTTCCTCGGTACAAGTGACCATAAACTAAACTCGCTCACTAAACTCACCCACCACATCTCCTTTAAACTTTGCCCCTCTCACCTTAAAGCCATGGCCTCCAGTCTTTGATATCTCCACCCTGGGGAAAAACTTCCAACTGTCTACCCCATCTAAGCGGCACGGTGGCGCAGCGGTAGAGTTGCTGCCTTACAGCGAATGCAGCGCCGGAGACTCAGGTTCGATCCTGACTACGGGCGCTGTCTGTACGGAGTTTGTACGTTCTCCCTGTGACCTGCGTGGGTTTTCTCCGAGATCTTGGGTTTCCTCCCAAACCCCAAAGACGTGCAGGTTTGTAGGTTAATTGACTGGGTAAATGTAAAAATTGTCCCTAGTGTGTGTAGGATAGTGTTAATGTGCGGGGATCGCTGGTCGGTGCGGACTCGGTGGGCCGAAGGGCCTGTTTCTGCGCTGTATCTCTAAATCTAAATCTATGCCTAATTTTATATACAGTCTGGAATCTGCTCAAGGGGTTGAGATGTAAACATGTCCAGCAGATAGTTCTTTGCTGCAGATAGAGCAGTCTGAGTCTGAAGAAACAATGAACTACAGATGCTGGGTAATACACAAAAGGACACAAAGTGCTGGAGTAACTCAGCGAGTCAGGCAGCATCTGTGGGGAACATGGATAGGTGATGTTTCAGGTCGAGACCCTTCTTCAGACTGGTTTGCATTGCAGTTGTCAGTGGTGTACCTACCTGTAACTGTGCTGGTGTTGCCTTGCAGACGGGCAGGATGATGGGGTCTCGTTGGCCTCTCTCGGGGAGGAGGATGGGGAGGATGAGGAGCTGGCTGCAGTCGCCGACCATCTCAACAAGGACCTCTACGACGATCTCCTGAACGGAGACCCACCACAGGACAAGGACAAGGACAGTGCAGAGAAGAAGAAGGAGCAGGAACCTCCACCCAAGCCCCCCAACATTGCGTGTCTGTTGGGCCCACTCCCCACAGCAGCCAGCCTGGGCCTGAGGGAGTCCATCGAGGAGTGTATCGCTGCCGAGGAAGCCGAGGCAGGTAGGTGTGACCAGCACCACCGACGGCTCACTCACACACAGCTTACTGTAGCAGGGGAGTGTGTGTGCGCGTGTGTGCGTGCGTGCATATGTGAGTGCGTGTGTGTGCATGTGTGCGTGCGTGAGTGCGTTAGTGTGCGTGCATTTGTGCGCATGCGTGTGTGCGCGGGTATGTGTGTGTGTGTGCGTGCGTGTGTGCGAGTGACCGTGCATACATGTGTGCGTACACATGTGCACGCGCAGTGCGTGCTTTTGTGTGCGTGCATGTGTGCACACGCGTGTGTGTGTAGGTGAGTGCATGTGCATAATAGTGTGTGCGTGCAGGTCTGGGTGTGCGCGTGTGTGCGCGTGTGAGCAAGGAATAAGTTAATACCAAAAGCCTGCCACAGTCTTGTTGTTAATCCGTTGCTAAACTAATGTGTGAGAGCTGTGATGGGGAGTCTGTGCACTGCATCAAAGGTTGCGCTGACTTGGATCAGCCATCATCGAATGGCGGTATAAACGCGATGGTGAGTAAGGTGGCCCTAAAATTATCTATATGTGCACAAGATGATATTTGTGGTAATATATAAATAGATGTGCGTGGCACGTTTTTTACACAGGGTGGTGGGTGCCTGGAGCATGTGACTGGGGGTGGAGGTGGAGGCAGATACGATAGTGGTGTTTCTGAAACGTTTGGACAGGCGCATGGATATGCAGAGAATAGAGGGGCATGGATCATGTGCAGGCGGATAAGATCTGGTCTTGACATCGTGTTTGGCATAGACATTGTGGGCTGAAGGGCCTGTCCCCATACTGTACTGTTCTATGTTCCAATGCGCAGGTTGAGAGTTGAGCTGTTGATTAGATCTTCAAATTCTGCTTCTTCATGACATATAAGATTATTAAGGGATTAGAGGCAGGAAACATGTTCCCAATGTTGGGGGAGTCCAGAACCAGTTTAAGAATAAGGGGTCGGCCAATTAGAACGGAGATGAGGAAAAGCTTTTTCAGTCAGAGAGTTGTAAATCTGTGGAATTCTCTGCCTCAGAAGGCAGTGGAGGCCAGTTCGTTGGATGCTTTCAAGAGAGAGCTGGATAGAGCTCTTAAGGATAGCGGAGTGAGGGGGTATGGGGAGAAGGCAGGAACGGGGTACTGATTGAGAGTGATCAGCCATGATCGCATTGAATGGCGGTGCTGGCCCGAAGGGCTGAATGGCCTACTCCTGCACCTATTGTCTATTGTCTAGAAGACCTTCAGAAAACCAGAGACAAAAGGAACTGCGGATGCTGGAATCTTGAGCAAAACAAGATTGTTGGAGTAGCTCAACAGGTCAGGCAACATCTCTGGAGAACATGGATAGGCAACCCTTATTCAGAAGAAGGGAACCAACCCAAAACGTCACCTATCCATGTTCTCCAGATATGCTGCCTGATCCCGCTGAGTTACTCCAGAACTTTGTGTCTTTTTTTCGCAAGAATAACAATAGCTTTCATCATCACCAGGGATTTAAGGGAAATAAAATATAGGACATAGTCTATTGAGAGCTAGATAGAGCTCTTAAGGGTAGCAGAGTCAGGGGGTATGGGGAGAAGGCTTGTGCAGGCTCGAAGGGCCGAATGGCCTCCTCCTGCACCTATTGTCTATTGTCTATTTTGTCCGTCTGCCATTGGCAGCTGTGCTTTCAGCTCTGAAATGACATAGGAACCACCGGAACAGCCCCTTTGGCCCACAATGTGTGTGGCAGCAGACATGGTGTCAAGTTGAATTACTCTGCCTGCAGGTGATCCATACCCCTCCATTCCCCACATATCCACTTGCCCATCCACAAAGCTGTGAACCACTGTTGCATCTGCCACCACCACTGCCCCCAGCAGCGCATTCTTTTAAGAGAACTTCAAGGGAATTCAGAGTGGCACAGCAGTGGAGCTTCTGCCTCACAGCACCAGAGACTCAGACCCTGACTACGGGCGCTGTCTGTACGGAGTTTGTATGTTCTCCCCGAGACCTGCGTGGGTTTTCCCCATGTGCGGGTTTCTGCCCACATGCCAAAGACGTGCAGCTTTGTAGGCTAATTGTCCCTAGTGTGTCGGGGGGGGCTCGGTGGGACGAAGGGCCTGTTTCCGCGCTGTGTCCCTAAAGGAAAGTAACGTAAAAAACACAGCAGCCTCAGCAGAAGGACTGTGGCAACAGATGCTGGCCCTGGCCTGGTACTTGCATCTTGAAAAATTAATATGTTTTTTCAAAATCCCGTTGCTGTCTTCATGTGTGAGTTACCTGTCATGTTTTTTGCGTGTTACAATATACTTCAAAAATACAGCTATCTAATCTGTGTCACTTTGAAAAGAACATAAAAGATATGCAAGGTGATCTTTTTTTTAAGTGTTCAACCACTGTGTGTAATAAATAATTGAACATAAGTTAAAGACAGAAAATATCCCCAGTTCCAAACTTGCACTTCAAAGTCCTTTTCATTTCTGCTCTCTCAGCTTGTGTGTGTGCGTGCGTGTGTGTGCGTGCGTGTGTGCGTGCGTGTGTGCATGCACGTGTGTGTGTGCGTGTGTGTGCGTGCGTGTGTGCGTGCGTGTGTGTGTGCATGCACGTGTGTGTGTGCGTGCGTGCGTGTGTGTGCGTGCGTGCGTGCGTGCATGCACGTGTGTGTGTGCGTGCGTGTGTGTGCGTGCATGTGTGTGCGTGCGTGTGTGTGTGTGCGTGCGTGTGTGCGTGCGTGTGTGTGTGTGCGTGTGTGTCCCCCAGGATTTCAGCCTGCAGAACACTGCTGAGTGTGAATGTTTCTCGTCTGGCTTGGCTGACGAGGTTCTGCGGGAGTGTGGAGCGACTAAATTGAACTCACGAGCTTTGAGCGGTTTAAGGGAGACTCAGTGAGATACAGCTGCAAAGTCCAAGTTGTAGAGTTGCTGCCTCACAGCGCCAGAGACCCGGGTTCCATCCTGACTATGGGTGCTGTCTGTACGGAGTTTGTACGTTCTCCCAGTGACCGCGTGGGTTTTCTTCGGGTGTTCCGGTTTCTCCCCACACTCCAAAGACGTGCGGGTTTGTAGGTTAATTGGTTTTGGTAAAATTGTAAATTGTCCCTCGTGTAGGATTGGTGCTAGTGTATGGAATGGTCGCTGGTCGGTGAGGACTCGGTGGGCCAAAGGGCCTGTTTCCACGATGTATCTCTAAACCAAATTAAAACTAAACTAGACATCCCTATCCTTTGCTGCAGGGGGGAATTAACTTTGCTGAAATCATCATCTTACGTTGTTCTCCCTTCCCTGCCACCTTTGCTGCGTGTGTTCCTGTCTCTGCAATCTTTAGGTCGGTGGAGTTCATTGCCACTGACGGCTGTGGAGGCCAAGTCAACGGATATATTTAAGGCGGAGATTGACAGATTCTTGATTAGTACGTGTGTCAGATGTTATGGGGAGAAGGCAGGAGAATGGGGTTAGGAGGTAGAGATAGATCAGCCATGATTGAATGGCGGAGTAGACTAAATGGGCCGAATGCTGGGACCCCAGTTATTTACAGTGTATATTAATGATTTGGACGAGGGAATTGAATGCAACATCTCTAAGTTTGCGGATGACACGAAGCTGGGTGGCAGTGTTAGCTGCGAGGAGGATGCTAGGAGGCTGCAGAGTGACTTGGATAGATTAGGCGAGTGGGCAAATGCATGGCAGATGCAATATAATGTGGATAAATGTGAGGTTATCCACTTTGGCGGCAAGAACAGGAAAGCAGAATATTACCTGAATGGTGACCGATTGGGAGAAGGGGAGGTGCAACGTGACCTGGGTGTCATGGTGCACCAGTCATTGAAAGCAAGCATGCAGGTGCAGCAGGCAGTGAAGAAAGCGAATGGTATGTTGGCATTCATAGCAAGAGGATTTGAGTATAGGAGCAGGGAGGTTCTGCTACAGTTGTACAGGGCCTTGGTGAGACCGCACCTGGAGTATTGTGTGCAGTTTTGGTCTCCTAACCTGAGGAAAGACGTTCTTGCCTTAGAGGGAGTACAGAGAAGGTTCACCAGATTAATCCCTGGGATGGCGGGACTGGCATATGAGGAAAGACAGGATTGACTGGGCTTGTACTCGCTGGAATTTAGAAGACTGAGGGGGGAAT